>NC_034608.1:1765483-1804415 GCF_900095145.1 Mus pahari | reverse complement strand
CTCCCTCCCTTCCTTCCTTCCTTCCTTCCTTCCTTCCTTTTTCTTTGAGACAGCCTGGCCTCGAACTCACAGAGATCCTCCTGCCTCTGCCTCCAAATTACTGTGATTAAAGGTGTGCCAGCACTCCCTGCTTCAGGTTTTTTGGGTGTTTTGTTTTGTTTTGTTTTGTTTTTGAAAGAAGAGGGAAACTGGGCCCAGCGCCCACATGGTGGCTATTAGCTCTCTGTAAGTCCAGCTCTAGGTAATTTGACGCCCTCTTCTGGCCTCTCTTACCATGACATCCATGTATTTCACAGACATACATGTGGGCACAAGACTCATAAAGTAAAATAAATAAATAAATCTTAGAAATCAATAACAAAGAGTGGATGAAGTGTGCCCGCTGGGTTAAGCAAGACCACGGAATGAAGAAGGAGACACTGCAGGATGAATTTAGGCTTCGCAGCCTCAGGAGGACCAGCCTCTCAAGGACCAAACCCTGAACCACTTGGCAGAACAGAACAAAGGGCACCTTCAGCAAGCCAGTTTCTGCATGCCAAAACCTCGTGCTGATCTAGGTGCTGACTGGAGGAACTATTATCTAAGCTTCTCTCGGCCATAAGAGACGTCCACGTTTGCCAGGTTTGTCTCTGGACTAAGTTGTGCAAAGGTTCTGAGAATCCTTCAAAGAAACAGCTCTAGGATAACAACCACTGACTGTTTACGAAAGGTCACTTCAAAGCCTGGGGCCATTGCTCTGAGTTAACGCCAGTTACAGTGGCTCTGCTAAAACTCTGCTTCAGCACACCTTTAATCTCGTCGCTCTGGGAGGCAGAGGCAGAGGGAGGCAGAGCTCCGAGTTTGAGACCAGATTGACCAGGGCTCAAACAAAACAAACAAACAAACAAATAAACACCCTGTCTCAAAAAACAAAACTTGTGAATCACAATATGGCTAGTAGCACAGGATGACTGAACTTTGGATCCTCCGGCCTCCATTTCCAGGTCTAAGGTTCCAAGCTTGTGCCACGACACCCTGTTTCTGTGATGCTGGTCATGTTTGTGCATGCAATCTACCAGCTAAGCTCCATCTCCAGCCACCCCCCCCTCCAAAAGTGAGTGGACAGCTACTCCCCCGTGAATTTTTCCCATCCTGAGGCCTGAGATGCAAACCCTATCTCCTGGCCTCAGATAAGCCACACTCCCATTTCAGGGACCTTCAGAGAGGGGAGGGGGAGGTTGGGGGAGTGTGTGTGTGTGTGTGTGTGTGTGTGTGAGTGCACATGCATGGCACACCTGTGGAGTTTAGAGGACAGCCTCCGACGTTGGCCTGCCTCTGGGACAGGGCCTCTTGTCTTCCCTCTCTCCTGGTCGCTATTCACCAGAGAAGACTGCCTAGACATGGGTTAAAGCCAACCGAGTCTTTTTTAGCCAGCCAGGGACTACACTAGGTACTAGAGATCCCAATATAGCCCTGAGCCTTTCTCAGGATGAGGTTTTAAGCACAAAACCCATGTCCTGGATTGACACACTTCTGTTGACAAGAACTGTTAGCCAGAAGCAGAATTTCGTAAACTAAAAAGAAAGGTTATAACGTTTAGACTTTCCCAGAACTGTAGGCGTCAATGGATTAGGTCTTTGTCTTAGTTTTGGCTGGTGGTGTTGTCTACATGCTGAGTTTTATAGCCTGAATGGCACTTCCATCATGGAGTCAATTATACTAAGGTCTGGGGCCCTGTGACAGTCCCCAGTGATCTTAGTGAATGAGTCAAATCATGGAGTCATCCTGTTTTAGTTTAAGATGCAAGATGTCAATGTTAATCCAGTCAGAATGAGAATTAAAGGCCCAGCCAGTGCTGATAGCAGAATGGCTAACCAGGGAACCAAGAGAACAGAGGCCAATTATTTCCCCATCCATGGCAAAAAAAAAAAAAAAAAATTATTTATTTTAATTATTCCTGATCAATTAGCCTAGAAACAACAGGTTTCTTCCAAAGCCATACATAGGGTTTTTTTTTTTTTTGCTATTGCTGATGTTGTTGTTGTTGTCGTCGTTTTATTTTGTGTTTATCATGAGAGATCTAAGCCTTTCCAATTTTGTAGGACCACTTTTGTAAGGGAATCTAACTTGTTTTAATGCAGAAACTGAGACTTTTAACAGCTCCAAGTCCTGATCAACCTCTGTACTTAGTTTGAAAGGCGTTGTAAGAGGCACTTTTAGTCAAACCACGAGTCCATGCCCACAAGTGGTCTCAGAGGCCCAGTCATTCTGTTGTTATCCATATGCATGAACCCATAAGGGACAACAGCAAACATCAGAATAGGGGGATGCGCCGAGGTTAAAGGTTTTGGAGTAGTAGACAGATTTTTAACTTCTTATAAGTCCTCTAACGTTAATTTTGGCTGCCCCCAGTCTCAGAGTTTTGTCTGGCAATGGGCTGACAGTCTGTTTCATTTCTATCGTACAGAGTCTGGGAGTCTAAGCAAAACCAGCAATCCTGGCCGATTTCCGGCTGGGAATGGTCCCTTAGGATCCCTTCCTGCGGCATGGTCTGATTCCTGAGGGTTTTCAGGAAGCCTCGGTTTCACAAACCCCATTTTTGCACTGGAAACTTCTCCCTTCTGCTTGGCAATTAGGGGGCCCAGCTGCAGGGCATGCTTAGAAATGTAAACTCCGCATTCCTTTCTAAAATAAATAAATGAATGAATGAATGAATGAATAAACAAACCCCATATTTTCTCTTTCTCCAGTACAACAAGACATTTAAAGTGGGCATCAGTGTACAAAGGCCAAGATGAATATGAGTTACTGGTTTATGGACACATTAGCTAATACTTGCCTATGTCTTTCTTAGTTCCTAAGTCCAGGCCTGAGGATCGTGGGAGTTGGACCATAGCCCCCATTCATACTGAACACAAGTTTCAGGAGGAGGTAGAGGGAGGGAGTGAAGGATCTAGACCTCCACAAACCTTACCCTCAGTGTGTCCATAGTCTGGAGACAGTCCCTTTGGGAGCAGCATCCGTGGCTTCTACCTTCTTGACCTTGGTGTGGTGGATCCATGGCTTAATGCCAGCTCGTCACTGCCTTCAGGTACAAGTGGAGAGAATCACCTTGTAGGATAATTTCCAGGTGAGTTTCAGCCCCCTTTGGCTATTCACTTGACCCAGATGGCGCACCCACCACTGGACTCCAACACTGGGAAACTGGTGGTGACTCAGAGGTCGGCTGGGCCTCCCAGACAGTTCAATGAATAGCCTGTATGGAGGACTGGAGGCCCCATAGTGACTTGAAAAAGGAATGGTTAGAGGGCTAGAGAGTTCTGCCAACTGCTGGTCTCTGAGTGTGGGACTTGGTGGGGAAGCTCTTCCAAACATAACCTCTCCCTGGGGGTGCAGTGGGCCCCAAAGAAAAGCAAAGGAAGGAGGTCTGTCCATCCTCCTCTGATCTCTAATCAGAGTTTTGTTAAGTTGTTATTCTTCTTTCTTTCTCTGTTTCTTATATCTGTCTGTCTGTCTACCTACCTACCTACCTATCTTTGTACCTGCCCAGAACTCTGAGGTCTATACACACAATGAAGTTTTCAATCTCCCTCTAAAGCTTGAGATTTGTTGAGGGGTTTGGGCTGTGAAAGCCAGGCCGTTGTCGGACCCTATTGCTAGGGGAGGCCATATCTGGGCACTAGTTCCTGAAGGAGCACGTTAGCTACTGTTTGAGCAGTTTCAGTCAGATTGGGAAGGCTCCGTCCTGGAAAGGTATCCTCCCCCAGCAGGCCGCATCTTGCCGAAGTCAGTTCTCCCAGAGTCTGCCAGGGTGTTGGTCTCTCATCTGGACCCCGTCCTGGGTGAGGGCTCCCTGATTTGGATTCGTTTGAGCACAAGCGTGGCATCTGGCTGAGACACCCGTGCTAGGCTATGCAGTCTAGATATAAGATGCCAGAGCCTGAGCAACTCAGAACCTTTTGTGGACCCCAGGTGTAGGGGTTGTTTCTGAATGACCTTTTCCCCTGGTCTCCTCTGTCTGCCTGTGGGCTTGAGCTGTCCATTTCTTCGTTACCACGGAGTGTAAGGCAGGACCGGGTTGTGGCATACCATCAGAATATCAATAGGCCTCCCTGGTCTTAGGGCCCATTGTCAGACAGCCAAGTCGCCCAGCAGTGGAAGACAGCAAGTTATAGGAGAAGCCAAACAGGCTACAGGAGGGCCAAATTTGGGGTTTCGCTTGTTTGTGTGTGTGTGTGCGCGCGTTTGTTTTAAATATCCGTTGTCTCCCAGTGGTGAGAAGCCCTTTTTCGATGGAGATCATGCTGTGGCATGCCCAGTAGTAAAAGCTCACTAACTGAGAATCCATGTATATAGTGGTGGGATTTTCTTTTCTTTTTTTTTCCCTATCTGAGAGCCTGGGTCAGATCAATCATTTCTTTTAGTATCCGAGGCCAACTAAGGAAATCTTTTTAGTCTCTAATCTTTCTAAAGAGTACTTAGTGAAAATTGCTTAAACTCATTTTGGACCAAAGGGAAAAATCTACTCTGTCCCGGCTGTGTTGTCCAGCAGCAAGCCCCTGCCCAGCCCAGGGCAGTATTTTCATTCCGTTCACTGAGAAAGTGAGTTATAAATTGTGAAAAAGGAAGACATGAGCTTTCTCTTTTCCCTCCAGCTCAGCCCAGGGTCACTTTTCACCTTCCCTAGGGCTGGTTAGAGCAGGAACAGATCGGAAGGAATGGTAACCTGGGGAAACTATCTCCCCAGGTGGATATGAGGCCTGGCTCTCCCCACCTCCACACAGGGACCAACCCTGACTGAGCAGGAGTCAAGCCAACAAGACAAGCAGGCGCTCCTGCTCCTTGTTGGGACAGGAGGAGGATTTTTTTGGGGGGGAAAGGGTAGGGACTGGGGGGTGGAGAGGGTGTCTCTGGGTGACCTGGCCAAGACTAAATAAAGGATATTGGTCTCCAACAGGAGGGAGCACAGATCTTAAATGGAGTGGAGGGAGGGCCTTATACCAGAGAAAGCCACAGGTTAATACAGGGAAAGAAAACTGATTGAGCCCAGGCAGTGGTGGCGCACGCCTTTAATCCCAGCACTTAGGAGGCAGAGGCAGGTGGATTTCTGAGTTCGAAGCCAGCCTGATCAATAGAGTGAGTTCCAGAACAGCCAGGGTTACACAGAGAAACCTGTTTCAAAAAAAAAAAAAAAAACCCAAAAACAAACAAAAAAGAAAAGGAAAGGAAAAGAAAAGAAAAAGAAAAGAAAAACAAAAGTGATTGAGACACACACAGAGAGACAGACAGAGAATAAAAACAACCAGGAGTGGCCACCATATACTCACGCACCGTGAACAGACTGGAGATCCATTGGTGTCTCACGTGGTTCCGGGATGCTGGATCAGCAGCCGCGTTTGACCTTTCCTATGTGTCCAAACAGAAGGTGTCTTTAATCAGATTTACCTCCGGAGGTGACAGACCAGGAGAAGTTCTCATTTGTTTCCTTTTGGGGTGGAGGTGTCAGACCCCTCTGAAGTGTTAGGCAGTGATTGGTCAGAGTGAGGACTTCCGACCTGGAGCATCTCAGGTTGTGCGCCCCTAGGGGCTCCTGACCACCACGCTCTGCTGTGGCGGTGAGTTTTGGCTATACCGCACACACGCACCCACCAGGAGCTATCTTTGGATTCGAGAATGAAAGACACATTTTACACATTAGCTCATTTTTAAAATGCCTTCGCTACCTCCAAGGCTGGGCACCCCTAAACCTTCCCGTGCTACCCCAGGCCAATTGGGGAAGTGGCCAGTTGTCACTTACCTGAAATCTCATATGCCTGGTTGGCTTTATCTCCTACATCCCATGCCTCTACCCCAAGTCATGGCGATTCTGCCCCCTTCTCTGTGTCCTCGGCCCGTATCCAACCATTGGCTGTTGACGTCTTTATTGATCGATCAAAACCCAATTGGGGACAAGGAACTTTAGCATGGACACGAAGATTCCTGATTGAATCAGAGCCTAAGACTCAATCTCCAACACTCATCCTTGCTCCCAAGGGCCCTGAGACCCCCAGTGTCTTGATGTTCAGAATCCCAGTGCAGCCCCAAGCCTTTCTCAGGATGATCTTTTAATGACAAAAGCCATGCCCTGGTCTGACACACTTCAGTTAACAAGAACAGTTAGCCAGAAGCAGAATTACAGAAGACTAAAGGCAAGGTTATTACATTTAGAGATTTCCCCAGAGCTATGGGCTTTGATGGAGTAGGCCTTTGTTGTCGTTTTGGCTGCTGGTGGTGTCCATGTGCTAAGCTTTGCAGCCTGAATGGCACGTCCATCATAGAGTCAGTTGTGCTAAGGTGTGGGGCCCTGTTACAGTTCCCAGGCCTCCATATCCCATTGAATGAATAAATGATGCATGGGCACAACTCTGCACACAAGCAGTAGGAGAGAACTGCGGAGAAAGCCCAGCTGGAATCCTCAGTGGTGCAGCACAGCGCAGCACGGCAACAGCACAGCCTCCAGGGGAGTCAGGTACCACACGAGGTTGCTCCTGAAACCTCAGGGTCCTGGGTCTACAGACAGTGGCAAGGGAATTCAGGCATGCATAGGTCTCACCAGGCATTTGAGCCACAGGTTACTTTGGGACTCACTTCTCCCTTGTCAAAGTGGACATTTAAAATAAATGGGGGGCAGTGTTTACTGGGCAGGTGACTTTACCAACCTGTTTCTTTCTCTCTCTCTCTCTCTCTCTCTCTCTCTCTCTCTCTCTCTCTCTCTCTCTGTCTTTTTGAGACAGAGTTTCTCTGTGTGGCCCTGGCTGTACTGCAACTCTCTGTAGACCAGGCTGGCCTGTAACTTTGAGTTCTGTCTGCCTCTGCTTCCCAAGTGCTGGGATTAAACACCATTGCTTGGCTCAATTTTTTTCCTTTTTCTTTTTCTTTTCTTTTTTTTTCCCTTTTCTTTTCTTTTCTTTTCTTTTCTTTTCTATATATGTATATATATATATATATATATATACATATATGTGTATATATATGTGTGTGTGTGCATTAAATAATGTAAATCATATTATAATGTTATATAATATGTAATATTTTATATATCACATAAAATATGTATTATATAACATCTTATATATAATATAATTATAGATTGTTATACATTTTAATATATATAACAAATATACACTATATTATTATGTAATATGTATTATAATATATGTAAATTTACATACTCAGGCTGGAAAAATGGTTCATTTAGTAAGAGAATCTGAGTTCCATGCTGAGTACCTGCATAGAGAGTCAGGATTGGGTCTGTGACCACTGGGAAGGAATAGGCAAGAGTGTCCCTGGGACTCTCTGTCCTGCCAGTCTAGCGGAATGTGGGAGCCCCATTTCCCAGGGAGAGACCCTGTCTCACAGTGCAGAGTAGATGGCTTCTGAGAAAAGACCCCCATTTTGACCTCTGTCCTCCACAGATGTGTATCAGAAAGTGGGGGTGGAGAGGGAGACTGCCTTTTACAAAGTTAGTTTTGGAGGACTGGTGAGATGACTCGGTGGTTCAGAGCACTGGCTGCCTCTTGAAAGGACCTGGGCTTAATTTCCAGCACCCACCTGGTCGCTCACCATTGACTGCAACTCCAGTTCCAAAGGATTTGATTCCCTTCTGGCCTTCATGGGCACTGTGTGTACATGGTACTTAAATGCACATGCACACAAAACACACACGTATGAAAATAATAATCAAAAATGAAATAATGGGGGTTGGAAAGATGGCTCAGCAGTTAAGAGCACTGGCTGCTCTTCTAGAGGTCGTGAGTTCAATTCCCAGCAGCCACATAGTGGCTCACAACCATATCTCATGGAATCTGATGCCCTCTTCTGGCGTGTCTGAAGAGAGCAATGGTGTACTCATATACATAAAATAAATCTTTTTTTAAAAATGAAATAATGGCAGTACTGGCACACACTTTTGATCCCAGCATTTGGGAGGCAGACGCAGGTAGATCTCTTGAGTTTGAGGCCAGCCTGATCCACAGAGCAAGTTCCAGTACAGCCAGGGCTACACAGAGAAACCCTGTCTCGAAACAACAACCATAACAAAACTTGGTTTTTGGAAGGAGAGTCTCGAGTTGCCAAAGTAGGCCTTGAAGTCAGCTATGTTGCCATAGTTGACCTTGGCCCCTGCTGATCTGGACTGGTTGGAACTTCACATCTGTGCCACCTCAGTGATTTATGTGGTGCTGAGGCAAACTGTCTACCAACTGAGCCACATTCCCAGTCTTCTTTGCTAGTTGAGAATAAAAGTAACCTTTAGCATGTGAATGATGTGTGTAGCCATCACTGTTAATCTAGGTCCCAAACATTTTTATTCCCCTAAATGGAAATCATTAACAGTCACATAAATTCTCCCTTCTCCCTTCTCCATCCCCTGGTAGTCCTGGGATTGACTATTCTGTCTGTGTACCACGTGAATGTCTGGTGCCCAGGGAATTCAGAAAGAGTGGATCCCCTGGAACTAGGGTGACGGACAGTTATGAGTCACCATGTGGGTTCTGAGAATCAAACCCTGGTCCTGTGCAAGGACATCAAGTGCCTTTAACCATGGAGCCATCCCCCCACCCTAGCCCCACATGTACTTATTTTATAAGGGGTCGAGGGAGGAGGGAGAGGAGAAGTGTGTCACATATGGGGGTCAGAGTTTACAACCTGTGGGCGCTGTTTCTCTCCTTTTACCGAGTCTGATCGGCCATGCCTTCTCAGGTTGGTTGGCAGGCACTTTTACCCACTGAGCCACTTGACAGATGTTTTAGCTTCTCGCGACTCTGCAGCCCAGACTGACTTGGAATTCATGTAGCTCAAGCCACACTCAAACTCAGCAATTCTTGCTGTCCTGGGCTCTAGGTGACAGTGTGAGCCACCACACTTGGCTTATTCCGGTCGTCTCATATGAATAGATTGTGCACATGCATTGGTCTCTTTAACTGATCACACACATGCATTGATCTTTTTAAGCATAACATTTGGGGGGTGGGTCCTCCTATGATGTAGCACATGTTGGGCTTTTGTCACTTTCTATAGCTAATTAGTATCCATCCTGTGGGGACCAGTCTTTCTTTTCGAGGCCCCAAAAGAGGTTCAGCAAGGCTAGAGGGAAGTATTGGCCAAGCTGGGCATTAAAGGAGCTCAAAGAGGGCTGGAGAGATGGCTCAGCGGTTAGGAGTACTGACTGCTCTTCCAGAGGTCCTGAGTTCAATTCCCAGCAACCCCATGGTGGCTCACAACCATCTGTAATGGGATCTGATGCCCTCTTCTGATGTGTCTGAAGACAGCTATAGTGTACTCATTAAAATAAATAAATCTTTAAAAAAAAAAAAATTTAAAAAAAAAAAAAAAAAAAAAAAAAAGAGCTCAAAGAACCTGACATGGTGGCACATGCTTGCTACCCCAGAACTCAGGAGGCAGCGGCAAGAAGATTTTAAGTTACTGTGTAAGCCCAGCCTGGGCTACATAGACAGTCCCTGTGGCACTTTTTCTTATACTTTTTGGTTGTGATCCTAGCCTTTAACGGCTGAGCCATCTCTCCAGCTCCATCCCCCACCCCCATCCCCAACCATGGCACTTTTTAATCTCAAAGACAGTGTCCAAGATCTGTATGTCCCTGAGCAGGTCACCTTATTGCTTAGACTCCGTTTCCACAGGGGCTGGAAGCCTGAGTGAGCTCCGTTAGGGACAGGTAGAAAGAGGTCACAGAATTATTTGTCAGCATTGTACAGCCTTCGGGGAGGAGAAAGGGGATGCCGTCTGAGGGGCTGACACTGGCCACAGAGTGGACATGCTCAGAGAACGCTTTTGTGTGTGTGGGGGGGGGGGGGGAGTGGCCTCGCCTGTGAGCTGGGCAGGAGGGAGGGAGAAAAGGAGGAAGTGGGAAGGAGGGGGAGAGAGGGAAGAAGGGGGAGGAAGGGAGGAGGTAGAAGGAGGAATTCCTGGCCAATAACAATGGGTGAAAAGGCCTAGAGGCATGCACAGGAAGACAAGGTGCAGGGCCACAGAGCCAAGTGCACAGGCCATCAGAGTCCCTGTACTTTTGTCCCTTCCTGACCCTGCTTACTGTCCCTCTGTCCACCCCGCAGACAATGGCAGCAGCCAAGGCTAGCCTCGGCCGGGTCCTCCCGGAGTCCTCCATCCTGTTCCTATGTGACATGCAGGAGAAGTTTCGTCCTAGCATCGCCTACTTCCCACAGATCGTGTCAATGGCCGCTCGGATGCTTAAGGTACAAGACAGCCTTGCGTTCCAGAACCCGAAGCGTGCAGACTGAAACCGTCCTCCCCCAAACGCAGCATCCCAAGCCCACTCTCATCCCTCGGACTCAGGAATCTGGTCGTCAGCCTGCGTCCTCGGGTTCTAGCACAATGTCTTCCCTCCCATACAGGTAGCCCGGATATTAGACGTCCCCGTCTTGCTGACAGAGCATTACCCACAAGGCCTGGGCCCCACAGTTCCCGAGCTAGGTGCTCAGGGCCTGCGAGCCATGAGCAAAACATCCTTCAGCATGGTGCCCCCGCTTCAGCAGGAGCTGGACAAACTGCCCCAGCTGCAGTCCGTGCTACTCTGTGGCATTGAGACCCAAGGCTGCCTCTTGGTGAGACTCCTCGTCCTCAGGGATATCGAATCTTCCTGCCCTCCCTTCTGTCTTTTCTTCTATCCTGGGACCCTAACCTTGACCTGAGACTTCCTCATCTGCGATTTCAGTCTCTGCTTCTGGCCTAGCATCCTCGCCTCCCCCTGTGGGGCCATAGTTCTGCTCTGAGTCTCACCTTGACTCCTTTCTACGCCTTAGCACACAGCTCTGGACCTCCTGGACCGTGGGCTACAGGTTCATGTACCGGTGGATGCCTGTTCTTCTCAAAGGTGAGAAGGTCACCTTGTGGTGGGTGTATGTTGGGGACACCTGGGGCACTGGTTGTGTGTGTCCTATTGTTGTGACAGATGTTTCCTTGGGAATCCCAACACACAGACACCTTCTTACCCCAGAAAGGGAATGGACCACAGACCAAAGTAACCATTGCTCCAGTGTTGAACTCAATGAGACAATGAGTTATTTTCATTTTTTTTTAAGATTTATTGATTTACATGAGTACACTGTAGCTGTCTTCAGACACACCAGAAGAGGCCATCAAATCCCATTACAGCTAATTGTAAGCCACTATGTGGTTGCTGGGAATTGAATTCAGGACCTCTAGAAGAACGGTCAGTGCTCTTAACTGCCGAGTCATCTCTTTAGCCCTATTTTTTTTTTTTTTAATTTCTAAGAATATTTTATTTTATGTACTTTGGTGTGAGGGTGTCTTATTCCCCTGGAATCTGCTGTTACCGATACCTGTGAGCTGCCATGTGGGTGCTGGAGACTGAACTCGGGTCCTCTGGAAGAGCAACCAGTGCTCTTACCCACACTGGGCCGTTGAGTTTTTATTGGGGTCACTCACGGGAGTATGGGTGAGGGATGGACTCGGAAACAGCTGCTTCACTGCAGGGCCCAAGTCATGAAAGCTGCAGGCCTGGCATGCCCGCACAGCTCGTAGCCAGCTCGCCTGTCTGAGAACTCCTCACGGCTCCTTCCCTCTTTCCCCAGCTGCCCCGCAGCTAGTCAGTCTCCTGACTGCCCGAGTTGCTGGCCCCTTTTATAAAGCAGGATAAGAAAGAGCCTTTGAAACTCTCCCTAGTCTTTTCTTTCCTGGGCATGTGGCCTGTTTGCATATATGTAAACAAAATCACATGCATGCCTGCAGAAGTCAGAAGAGAGCCCCAGATCCTCTGGAACTAGACTTATAGTTCATGACCATGGAATTGAACCTAGGAATTGAACCCATGGCCTTTGCAAGAGCAGCAGTGTTCTTAACCCCTGTGCCATCTCCCTAGCCCTGCACATGGCCTCTTGTTTACCTCCTGAGTCTTGTGAGCCTCTCCCTCTTCCCTGGAGGGAAGGTTCCCGTTGAGAGGAAATTGTCCTCTACAACCCAGATGTGGTACGGTGTAGACACTCTGCCTCTCTCCCTCCTGCTCTGTCCTCCGAAGCGAGATGAACCGGCTGGTGGCACTGTCCCGAATGCAGCAGAGTGGTGTCTTCCTGTCCACGAGCGAGGTGCTGATTCTCCAGCTTGTGAAGGACTCTGCCCATCCACGGTTCAAGGAGGTAAGGTCCCTCCTCTGTCACCCAGGCACAGAAGACATATTTCTCTTCCTCTTGCCATTTTTATTTTTACTTTGACTTTGTTTTATTATATGTTTTCCCTGTATGTATGTATGTATGTGCACCACTTGTATGCCTGGTGCCTGGGTGCCCTCAAAGGCCAGAAGAGGGTATTGGATTTCCCAAATAGAAGTTATAGACAGTTGTGAGCCATAGTGTGGGAACTGGGAGTCAAATTCAAATCTGGGTCCTCTGGAAGAACAGCCACTACTCTTAACTGCTAAGCAATTTCTCCAGCCCCACTTTGTTTTTTTTTTTTGAGTCAAGGCCTCATGTAGCCCAGGCTGACCTCAGACTCTCTCTGTATCTAAGGAGATATCTACATCTACCTTCTGTGTGCTGGAATTATAGCTGAATATTACCATGCCCATACACATATATATTAAAATATTAATCTATGTTTACCTTATGTGCATATGTGTTTTACCTGCATGTATATGTGGGGACAAAATCCACACAGATCCTACAAAGGCCAGAAAAGGATATCAGATCTCGATAGAACTGGAATGACAGTTTAGAGGCACCATGTGTGTGCTGGGAATCCAACCCAGGCTCTCTGGGAAATAGGCCAGTGTTCTTAACAGGTAAGCCATCTCCAGCCCCCCCCCCCCAAACACACACACAGTTTTTAAAGATTTATGCGTGTGCGTGTGTGTGTCCAGATATGCACCCCAGAAGACTACATCAGACCACCTGGAGCTGGGGTTACAGGGGAATGTGAAACACCTGACATGGGTGCTGAAAATTATATTCTGGTCTTCTGTAAAGAACAGCAAGCACTCTTTTTTTTTTTTTTTTTTAAGAGATTTGTTTATTTATTTATTATATGTGAGTACACTGTAGCTGTCTTCAGACACTCTGGAGGAGGGCGTTAGATCTTGTTACGGATGGTTGTGAGCCACCATGTGGTTGCTGGGATTTGAACTCAGGACCTACGGAAGAGCAGTCAGCACTCTTTAACCGCTGAGCCATCTCACTAGCCCCAACAGCAAGCACTCTTAACAATTGAACTGTCCCTCTGGCCACGAGCTTTTTTTTTTTTTTTTTTTTTTTTAAGTATAGTGCTGGTGACAGACCCCAGGGCTCTGTGCCTGCTAGTGACTTGAACTGTCTCTCCAACCCTCTTACGTGCGTGAGTGTGGGCCCTGCAGTGCACGTGCAAGTGTGAGGTCACAGAACAACTTTTGAGAGTCAGTTCTCTCCTACCTGAGAAATTGGGTTCAGTTGGCCGGGCTGGTATCAGAAGTATTTTCACCTGTTGAGAAGTTTTGCTGAGCCTCCTCTTCCTCCTCCTCTTCCTCCTCCTCTTCCTCCCTCCTCCCCTTTCCTCTTTCTTTCTTCCTTCTTCTCCTCCTCTTCTTCTTTCTTTACTACTTTTTTGTTTTGTTTTGTTCCGTTCTGTTCTGTTTTGGTAGGTTGGTTTATTTCGAGACAGGGTTTCTCTGTGTAGCCCAGGCTGTCCTGGAACTCACTCTGTAGACCAGGCTGGCCTCAAACTCAAGAGTACTGTGATTAAAGGCATGCGCCACCACTGCCTGGCTTTTATTATTTTTAACCAGGATCTTGATCCATAGCCCAAACTGACCTCTTTTTTTTTTGGTTTTTTGAGACAGGGTTTCTCTGTGTAGCCCTGGCTGTCCTGGAATTCACTCTGTAGACCAGGCTGGCCTCGAACTCAGAAATCCNCCTGCCTCTGCCTCCCGAGTGCTGGGATTAAAGGCGTGCGCCACCACGCCCGGCCCAAACTGACCTCTTAAGTCCTGATAATTCTCCTGACTCAGCCTCCATATTTTTCCTTTCTAAGCTGGCTACACTTGTTCAAAACGTTCTTCATGAGACTTAACCAGAGAACAAAGTCTCTGCTGGGCTTTTCTGAGACTTCATTGTCAGTGCAATTAATATAAATCTCTTTACCTTAGCCTCAGGTAGACTTTTCAGACACGGGCAAAAAGTAGCCACATTCTTCACCAAAATATCACAAGAACACTCCCTCGCCCACATACTAAAATTCTTCTCTTCGCAGACCTCTAGAGCCAGGCTTCCACAGTTCAAATCACCCTCAGCAACAAAGTCTTCCATATTCCTACTAGGATGGCCCACTGCTTTCCAACTCCAAAGTCCCAAAATTCACATTCTTTCAAACAAAGTCATGGTCAAGCCTATCACAGCAATACCCCACTCCCAGTACCAACTTCTGTCTTAGTTAAGGTTTTGCTGCCGTGAACAGACACCATGACCAAGGCAACTCATATAAGAACATTTCACTGGGGCTGTCTTACAGGTTCAGAGGTCCAGTCCATTGTCATCAAGGTGGGAATATTACAGAGTCCAGGCAGTCATGGGGCTGGAGGAGCTCAGAGTTCTACCTCTTGTTCCAAAGACAACTAGAAGATTGGCTTCCAGGCAGCTAGGATGAGGGTCTTAAAGCCCACACCCACAGTGACACACCTACTCCAACAAAACCACATCTCCTAATAGTGCCACTCCCTGGGCCAAGCCTATACAAACCATCACAAGGTCCAAGGCCCCTATGCTGAGTCCCTGAATCCTCAGAATGATGGGGAAACCCCAGAGCTGAACATTCAGGTTATCTTCCCTTCCCTTCATACAGTTCTATTGAGCATCTGTCCTGCCAGCCCTTGTGGTACCCTCAGGACAGGGATAGTGTTGAGCCCTTCTGGAGTTTGCCTCCCAGCATGGAGGTACAAAGCCAATCCTATGGACAGTTGACAGCTTCTAGGAGACTTGTCTTTAAGGGTGTGGCCTCACACTCCAAAGTATATGAGCAGCACATATTGGAATCAATTGGTTATTAAAAATAAAAAAACACAGCTACCATTAATGGGGATGGGGAGGTGGGTTTATCTGGGAAGAGCACAGGGAAGGACTTGAGAATTGTCATAGGCTTTTACTGCTGTGAAGAGGTACCTTGACCAAGGCACTCTAATTTTTTTCTTTTTTAAAGATTTTATTATTTATTACATGTAAGTACACTGTAGCTGTCTTCGGACACTCCAGAAGAGGGCGTCAGGTCTCACTACAGATGGTTGTGAGCCACCATGTGGTTGCTAGGAATTGAACTCAGGACCTTCGGAAGAGCAGTCACTGCTCTTAACCGCTGAGCCATCTCTCCAGCCCCAGGGCAACTCTTAGAAAGAACAACATTTAACTGGGGCTGGCTTACAGGTTCAGAGGCTTAGTCCATTATCATCAAGGTGGGAGCATGGCAGTATCCAGGCAGGCATGGTGCAGGAGGAGCTGAGAGTTCTACATCTTCATCTGAAGGCTGCTAGGAGAATACTGCTTCCAGGAAGCTAGGACAAAGCCCTCAACCACAGTGACACACACACCTACTCCAACAAGGCCACACCTACTAATAGTGCCACTCCCTGGGCCAAGCATGTACAAACCATCACAAATATGATCAAAATACATTGTATGAGGTCCTCAATTAGTTCATTTTTGTTTGTTTGTTTGTTTTTTGAGACAGGGTCTCTCTATGTAGTCCTGAGTGTCTTGGAACTCACTATGTAGACCAAGCTGACCTCTAGTTCACAGAGATCTACCTGCCTCTGCCTCCTGAGTGCTGGGGCTAAAGCGGTGCACCATTACATCCAGCCATAAAAATGGGATTTATTTCTTAAGACTCAAATCCAAGGTTGTATATGGTGGTGCATGCCTTTAATCCCAGCACTTGGTAGGCAGAGACAGGTAGATCTCTGTGAGTTCAAGATCAGCATAGTCTACAAGTGAGTTCCAGGACAGCCAGACAGCTAGGGGCTTACATAGAGAAACCCTGTCTTTAAAAAAAAAGCCAATGGGAGAGGTTCGGGGAGATGGCTCAGCTGGTAAAGTGCTTTCAATATCAGTATAAGCACCTGAGCTAAAATCTCCAGAACTCACATAAATGCTGGGTCTTGCAGGGAAGACAGGGGGAGCCCCAGTTCAAGGAGGGACTGCCTTGGGGGTCCCATGCTCTGGAGAGACACCATCACCACAGCAGGTCTTATGTAGTGATAACTTTGGAATTTTTCTTTAAAAACACAGAAATATTACAGAAAGCGTGTTTTTGTCTTAATCGCAGCGTGGGAGCATGGAGCTGCTTCGGACTGCCCACAGCGGCTGACTGTGATTTGCCGCGTGCTCTAGCAGAGGCCTGGCTTTGTCAGCTGCAGATAGTTTCTGCAATGGTGTGACATTTGGAATTCTGAGAACTTTTCAGAGATTCTCATAAAACCTATATAAATGCTAGGGCCCGGAGGGTCAGGATCATTGTTAGTTATCTGGGGAGGTCAGTTGTAGTTTGTTAGTAGCCATGGTCCAAGAAGAAGCAAAAGGAAAGAAATTAGTTTCAGGGATTTTTGTTTGTTTGTTTGGTTTGGTTTGGTTTGGTTTGGTTTGGTTTTTTTTGAGACAGGGTTTCTCTGTGTAGCCCTGGCTGTCCTGGAACTCACTCTGTAGACCAGGCTGGCCTCAAACTCAGAAATCCGCCTGCCTCTGCCTCCCAGGTGCTGGGATTAAAGGCGTGTGCCACCACTGCCTGGCTCAGGGATTTTCCTAATTCCTCTCTCCCCTCCATCCTTGTTTCTCTCCTGTCTAGGGTAAGGAAGTGGAACTGGGACCATCAAACTGGTCCCTTAAAATAGTCAAAAGGTTACATTAGGTGACCTGGGACAAAGAAGAGAAACCAAGAAATCCTATAAACAGTGGTGGGGTTTAACCGGGCAAGAGAAGTGGCTGGACTCTTTGATTGCCGGTAATGTGGTTGATTACTCTTGTTCCACCAAGAGAGAGTTGTGTAAATTCGTTGAGGGTTCATGGGTTCGTTGGGTCTGTGTGTGGGGAGCTGAGATCTAAAGGAATGACCCAGGAAAGATGAGACTAGTGAAGAAGATGGACATGGAGGTAGACCAGAGAACCCAAACCATCTACTCTTAGTGGTCCCAAGGCAAGAGCAGACCAAGATGGCCGGCGGGGATCAGCTCAACCAGACAAGGGTGAGGGGTCGGTCACCTGGAAAACAGGAGAACCAAGTAGTTGACTGGAGAAGCAGTGCAGTCAGAATAAGGGAGATGGAGATGAAGAGGTGCTCCTCAGATTCTGTATCATGGAGATAGGGCTTCCTCACTTCCTCATCTCCTTTGCCTTCAGATTCATAAGATCCTCAAGGAGCCAGTCCCAGACATCGGACTGTTAGGCTTCTTCCAAGGCAAGAAAAACTCCCTGTTGCCCAACTCCGGGCCCTGACTTGAAGGAAGCACCCACCCTCCTTGTCACCCAGACGTTGATGGATGACTTTTCCTTCATCCGTGGATCCCAAGAGTGGTGCAGTCCGCCAGGAGAACCGCCCCCGTGGGAGAGGAGGCGTGGTTCTGTCTTCCGATTGGGCAGCTGGCCCCGGAAATGCAAATGAAATTCCTTGATGCTGGGTGGGAATTGGTTTAGAGAAAGGTGGAGGTGGGGCTGGGCCCCGGGCCACTTCACGAAGCGGGAAAAGGAGGGGGAACAAATGTCACAACTGGGACCCGGTCTCGGAGAATAAACATTTATGTGACTGAGGACCGAACCATTATTGGGTTTGGGGGGCATCACGGGGGCTCCAGGGGTCTGTAGGAGGAAGAAAGTGGGGTCTCCTGCAGGTGGGGTGGGGGAGGCGCCTCTCCAAGCTCCAAGCCGGTGCGAGACACAGGCGAGGGCTGGCAGCGGCCACATCTGCACTGGGGCCGGTGCGCATCTGCAAAAGAAAGAGCTGCCGGCCAGGGTCCCCACCACGCAGCCTGCCGCCCCCA
This sequence comes from Mus pahari, assembly GCF_900095145.1. Classification (NCBI taxonomy): domain Eukaryota; kingdom Metazoa; phylum Chordata; class Mammalia; order Rodentia; family Muridae; genus Mus; species Mus pahari. The sequence goes on along the minus strand of NC_034608.1, from coordinate 1,786,420 downwards.
CCCCCATCAGCGCGCGCGCGCCCAGCCCCGCTGGCTGGCAGACACGCGCTCGCTCTGCCTACCCTGGCTGGCCCCCACGCTGCCACCCCCCGATTCCCTGAAGGTCCCGCATCCGGAAAGTGAGGTGAGCGCATCCGTACCTGGTGAGGAGGGGTAAACTGAGGCACGGGGGAAAAGAGGGATGGGGAGGAATGGACAAGTATGTGAATGGATGGCATGGACAGTTGCTGCTCCGTGGTCCTTACTCGCCCAAGACGCAGAATTCTGCAGCCCCTTGGAGATCAGAGTGTTCAAACTCTACAGACGCCCCTCCGCCTCCACCGCGTCAAACCCTCACCCAAGATTCGCAGACTCCATCCCCAGCCTGGGGGCCTTTGAAGGCATCCCGTGTCCGCCAGAGATGCAAGGACCAGTGCAACCCCATTGACAATCAAACTCACCCACCGCCGCCGCAGATCCTAGCAGCCCAGCCCCCTCCCACCAGTTACCTAGCCCAGTACACCCTCCCTGGGGACCTAGGAGTTCCATCCATCCTCCGGTGCCCCTTGGGACACGGGCGTCGGAGCCCCGGCCCCCGCGTTCCGGTTCCAGGTGTCCCCTCCGCACACCCAGCCCGAAGCCTGCGTCTCGAGGCCGCGCTCGCGTCGCCATGGCAACGGGAGTCTATTTTGCGCTGGGAACACACAGCTCCCTCCGCAGCGCCCCCCACCCACTCTGCTCAAGAGTGAGGGGCTCAAAGGGCTGGGAACAGTGCAGTGATGAGAATGAGACACTTAGAAGGGACAGAATCCCGGGACAGACAAGCAGAGATTGAGAGAGCCCCTGACAGAGGAACTGGGTGTGGAAATTACAAGGAGGCTACAGATCCAGGCGGGGGAGGTTGGGATGGAGGGCCCAGACAGAGATCCGGACAGAGCCCTAGACAGACGCAGAGATGCAGAGGAACAGAAACCCGACGGCAGAGCCAGGTTAGAGAGAAGACAGCCGACTGGACGTAGGCAGGGGGCCTGAGAAGAGGATGGACGGAGTCTCTAGGCAGGGACCCCAGACAGCCCAGACAAAGTAGCGCTGCATGTGGTATTCCCCGCTATCCTTAGCAGGCAGGGATTTGGGGGGCTCTTTCCCAGCGCCACAGTAGCCAGGCACGCTCCTTTCCTCTCCCTCCTTCTACAGGTCCCCAATCTTGCCTGCTTTCCGCATTCCTACCTCAAACCGACTTTCTAATCCCTGATATTCCTAGGAACCCCTTCCACATGCTCCTACCCCCTTCCCTGATCTGCGCCCCCGCCACCACCTCCGCAGCCGCCACCTGCAGACCCCACTCGGGCCATTTTAGAGTCTCAGGTCCTTTATTGGTTGTGCCCTCCTCATCTCTAGCTCTCACTTCTCTCACTCTCTTTTACTTCCCCTCCCAACCCCAGGGCCTCTGCTTCTCTCTCTCTGGGTCTCCTACTCTCTTTCTGTGTCTCAGCCTCTGTCTACTTTCCATCACTACCCATCCTTCCGGTACCACCATCTGCGGGTTTCTGTCTCTTCCCTGACTGACTATCTCTGTCTTCCTCTTTGCGTCTGCGTTCCCCTCTTCCTGGACCCTGTACCCTCCTTCCCTTTCTCGGTTCTCGGGCGTCCTCACCACGCCTCCCCCCACCTGCTGCTGTTCTCTGCAAGGACCCTCGGGAGGCACTCCGATCCACCCAGCCCAGCCCACTTCTGACATCCTAGCCAGCATTCTCCACCCCCAGCTGGCAGGGATGGGATAGAACTTGTTGGGGGCTTCCTTTTCCGAGGCTGGCTCTTTTTCTCTGTAACACCTTGTGTCATTCAAGTCCTGAGCTGGATTTGAGAACCAAGCAAGGTGCAACCGAAGGAAGAACCGGGGTTTGGGGCCTCCTTTCCCACCCACCCCCTCAGGCTGTGGAGGAGGACATTGCCTTGTGAGTGAGAACTAGAGGTCGGGGGCGGTGTAGGGCTGGGGCGGAGTAGGAGATGGGGCGGGGAGGGGGCGGGGCAGGAGTTCTCACTTGCCAGTTGCAGATTCTGCGCAGCTGGGCTAGAGTGTGCTTGCACCTATAGGGCTGCATGACAGAGCTAGGATGAGCGAGGACGCCTGCCTGCCTGCCCGCCAGCCCAGTGCAGGGAGCTGGTGTAGAGATGCAATGTTTCTGGTATGCCTTAACATATGAGCCTTGAACACTGATGGTTAAAATATATACAAATGTTTATATGTCCGTGTAGCGTGATTATGTGTATGTGCACACACATGCACTCACACACGTGCTCTCGAAGGGTGTATAGGCACATCACCAGGCTGACACTGAGTGTCCTTGCTTTGGGGCTTCAGTTTAGCTGCCCTGTGGTCTGTGTCAAGTATCAGTGCTGTTGTGAGTCTGAGCAGTCCTGTGTGAGAGAAACCAGTCCCCTCGTCTCCAGTATCTGCACTGGTTACTGCATCTGGTTGTCCTCTGTCAACTCACAGCCTTTGAGCAAGGGAGACAGCTGCCTTCCGCCCCATCAGCACAGATGGCTTCATTCTTCCAGCCGGATTCCCATTGTACTTGTCAGTACTCAAAGAATGAAGGGATCTCTATAGCTGTGTCTGCTACCCTTAGAAAAGCTGGGTCTCTGGGTGTCTCACCTCCCTTGTCTCTGTGTGGGAGAAAGCCATCTAAGACTAGGTTCAGAGCCTAACACAGGTCTGGTCACTGAGGGGCAATCAGACCCCTTAGAGTTTTGTTCTCACCTGAGGGTTGGGGGGATATGAATATCCACCTCTCATGCTTGCTTCAGCATTTTCCAAGATGTAAACGTTTTCCTGAGCATTTACATGCATCACATGCACTGGGTCTGAGGGCTGCGAGAGGCAGCAAAGATGTAACTCAAATCATCCGCCTCCATGGACATTCTAGTTCTAGTCTAAGTGTCGAGAGGCGCACACCAAGGCTGCGTGTGTGCATCCTGTGACAAACACAGAGAGCTTCAGAAGAAACCTAGCAGGGCAGGGAACCCCACCAGCTCAGGGGCTGCTTGGTGGCTTGCTGAGACAACAGGAGAGCTGTGCTGAAGGAAGGGGTGGGAAGGAAGAGGTGGAGGACTGCTGAGCTGAGATCTGCCAATCAAGGCAGCAGCAATTGCTCAGGGAAGGAAAGGAGAGAGTTCTTGGGCATGACCCCAGAAAGGTCTAGAGCAGTGGTTCTCAACCTATGGGTCTCAAGCCCTTTGTGGGTCACCTAAGACACCCACAAAGCACAGACACCTTTACAACATTACAGATAAGAAGAAGGACCAGAAAGATGGTTCAGGGTTTAAGAGCACTGGCTACACTTCTGAGTTCAACTCCCAGCAACCACATGGCGGCTCATAGCCATTTATAAGGAGCTCTGATGCCTCTTCTGGCCTTCAGACATACATATTTATGAACATGCATGCATGCATGCATGCATACATGCATACATACATACATACATACATACATACATACATCTTTTTTTTAATAGCAAAAGAGGGCTGGAGAGATGGCTCAGTGGTTAAGAGCACTGACTGCTCTTCCTGAGGTCCTGAGTTCAATTCCCAGCANCCACATGGTGGCTCACAACCATCTGTAGTGGGATCTGACGCCCTCTTCTGGTGTGTCTGAAGACAGCTACAGTGTACTCGTACATAAAATAAATAATTTGTTTTTTAAAAAAACACATCACTTTATTTAAAAAAAATAGCAAAAGAAATAATTTTACTGTTGGGGGATGGGTCACCACAACATGAGGAACTTTTGTTGAAAACCATTGGCCTCGAGGGAAAGGAAAGAAAGGGTGGTCACTCAAAGACATTCCAGGTAGAGCAAAGATTGGCTTAAGTGAGGCAAGAAGCCAAGACAAGGTCTGAACAGGGAAGCTGTGGATGTCATCTGCCCGTTTTGTTTGCTGTTCTGTTTTGTTTGTTTTGTTTTGTTTTAAAGACGGGGTCTCATGTAGCCAGGATTAAGCTTGCACTTGCTATGTAGTTAAGAATGACTCTAAACTGGGCTGGTGAGATGGCTCAGTGGGTAAGAGCACTCCGAACTTCCGAAGGTCCGGAGTTCAAATCCCAGCAACCACATGGTGGCTCATAACCATCAGTAACAAGATTTCTGGAGTGTCTGAAGACAGCTACAGTGTACTTACATATAATAAATAAATAAATCTTTAAAAAAAAAAAAAAAAAAAAAAGAATGACTCTAAACTCTTGCCCTCCCTGACTCTGCCTCCCAAGTGCTAGGATTTGAAGTGGGAGCCACCGTGCCTGCCTCCATTTTAAAAAGACTTGTAAAGCATGGTTGGATTTGATAGCCCACGCCTTTAATTCACAGCGCGTAGGATGCAGAGGCAGGCAGATCTCTGAGTTCAAGCCAACCTGGACTACAGAAAAAGTTCCAGGCCAGCCAAGGCTTCAGAGAGTGAGACAATGTAAAATTTTAAAAATTCTGATAAAACACAGATAAAATTTACGTTTAGCCGTTTTAATGTCTGACATCTTCCCTATGTTTTGTGATGATCTCTATCTAGATCCAGAACACTCTTTTATTTTAAATGTGTGTGTGTGTGTGTGTGTGTGTGTGTGTGTGTGTGTGTGTGTGTGTTACTCAGGCTGACTGATTAAAGAGAGAGAGATGGGGCGGGATGAATTTAGACTTCTTAGCTGCAGGGTATCAGCTTTTCAGGGACCAAAGCCTGAACCACTTGGCAGAACCTCTTTCTTGTTACACAAAGGGCACCTTTAGCATGTCAGTTTCTGCCAAAACCTCGTGCTGATCTAGGTGCTGACTGGAGGAACTATTATCTAAGCTTCTCTCGGCCATAAGAGACGTCCACGTTTGCCAGGTTTGTCTCTGGACTAAGTTGTGCAAAGGTTCTGAGAATCCTTCAAAGAAACAGCTCTAGGATAACAACCACTGACTGTTTACGAAAGGTCACTTCAGAGCCTGGGTGCCATTGCTCTGAGTTAACGCCAGTTACGGTGGCCCTGCTAAAACTCTGCTACATGTGTGTGTGTGTGCACACACCCGTGCCATGGTTCACATATAAAAATGAGAAGACAACTTTGGGGATTCAGTTTTTCACCGTCTACCATCTGGAACCCAGGGAAGCCAATAGAGCAAGCACCCTTACCCACTGAGCCATCCTGCCTGCTCTAGTTCCAGAACATTCTCCTCACTCTAAAACGAAGCCCTCTTTGTATGAACCCATCTCTTCCATGTTCTTCCCTCCAGCGACAAGATATAAGTAATAAATAGGATTTCTGTCCGCGTGGGTTTGACTGCTGTGGCCCTTTCATATAAGTGAAATCATATACTGTGTAATGTTTTATGCCTGGCTTCTTCCTCTTAGAACAATGTCCTTAAGATTCACTTGCGTTGTAGCATGCGTAGCGTCAGTGTGACTCCTCCTCAAGGCTGAATAGTAGCCTGCTGTATGGACGTACCACATTTGTTTACCTGTTCATCTGTTTACCAAAATCTGCATCATTTTCTGCTTTGAATCTAATATGTACAGATATACTGTGGGCTTCTGTGCATGCATTTTTGTGGTCACATGTATTTAGATCTTTGGAGGGAAACACAAAGGAATGGAATTGCTGGTTCCTATGGTAACAATTAATTTGTGTGTAGTACTGGGGATTAAACCCCCAGCCTCAAGCATGCTATGCAAATGCTCTCCCACTCCCACTGAGCTATATGCCTGGCTTTCTTTGTGAGTCGGGGGTCTTTCTTGCTAAGCTGACTGGGCTGGCCTTGAACTCACTATATACTTGGGTGGGTCTTGAGCGTGTGATCTTCCTGCCTCAGCATCTCAAACAGACGAGGATAAAGAAATTATGCTACCATATCTGACTTTAATTTTTTTATGAGTCGTCAAAGTCTTCATGTGAACTAAGCCCACCTCCAAGGTGGCCTTTAAGTACCCGATGTGCACGCTCCCAGTAAGCAGTGAAATATACTGGGCTGGAGTTCTGGGAAGGGGGCTAACATAGACCCAAAAGGGAAAGTTGAAGGCTAGGGGTGGACGGACACTCAGGAGGTAGAGGCAGAAGGACAGAGTTCAATGTCGGCCTTAGTTACATAGTGAATTTGGGGCCAGCATCAGTTCAGTGGACTTTATTACAATAAAACCAAGCAAAAAGTAAAGAAGGCAGAGGAAGAGGGGGGGATGGAAGAAAGGGGAGACAGGAATAGAAGGAGAGAAGAAAGGAGGGAGAGAGAGAGAGAGAGAGAGAGAGAGAGAGAGAGAGAGAGAGAGAATCCATACACCTGGAAGTCCAACACTTAGGAAGCTGAAACAGGATTCATCCATTTGAAGCTAACCTGGGCTACATAGTTACAGGATTACAGAGTGAGACTCTGTTTAAAAAAAAAAAAAAAAAGTTGAGACTCCAAGTTATGAGAGGTGGAGCCAAATCTTGGGGAACTCCAGCACCCAAAAGCTATCTCCCTACCTCAGCTTTCAAGCACTTTGCTTGGCAATCTCTCTCTCTCTCTCTCTCTCTCTCTCTCTCTCTCTCTCTCTCTCTCTCTCTCNCNCNCNCACACACACACACACACACGTGCACAGTGGACAGAACAAATCTTAAAATCACCTAACAATGTTTACCTGAATACATCTCAACACCCCTCCTTCCTCCTCCTCTGCATTAGGTCCCCATGACTGTCACTACTCAATGTTCCTCCTCAGCAGTCTGAAGCACATGTGACATGTTTGTCTAGCACCTCCCTCCTCTCCCTGGAAGGTCCACCCCAGACCCACAGGAATCTGTGGGCTTATTCAAGGCTGTATTCTTGATGTTCTTGACACCCCAAGGGCTGTTTCCAGAAGGAGTCCCTGTCCTACACACTGGACACAGCCTTTGCTCCAAGCCTCTGGAGAGCTGTTCCCCTGGGCCATGTCAAGATGCCCTTTGAGAAGAGAGGGAGCCTCTGAGATGAAACACCCAGTCGCCTCTGCTTGCTGGCCCCGGTTCAAAACTGCTTATCCTGCCCAGTGGAGGGGGGTGGGCTCTGCTCTCCCGGGGCCCTGCCAGGCTGTCTTTCCTCCCCCATATCTTCTCCTGCCCACACTGGCCTGTTCCTGACCTGCCTGGACAGTTGCCATGGAGACAGCTAGAAAGCCCGCCCTTCTGACCCACCTACCCAGTCCCATGTCTCATCTCATCACCCCCACATAAAATGTTTCTTCCAAAACTGTGAACAGCAGCAACACTTGTATATGAGATGATTGTTTGTGCACATGTGTGTGTGCACACGTGTGTGTAAGAGTGTGTGTGCGTGCACATGTGCATGTGTACGAAAGAGGTAGGGCATCTTTGGAGACTTGTAAACTAAATAGCTGTTAGCCAGTAGTTCTTAACTATACTGTGTGCCCACCACCAAGAGAACTTCCCTCTTGTTTGTTGTCTCCCTATGTATCTTTGGCTGCCCTGGAACTCATTTATATACCTCAAGTAGGACTCAAACTTGAGACAATCCTCCTGCCCCTGCCTTCAGAGTGCTAGGGTTACAGGCCTGTGCCACCACGCCTGGCTTGTTTTGCTGTTGTTGCTTTGTTTTGTTTTTTTGTTTGTGTGTTTTTGTTTTTGTTTTTTTTTAAGCAGTACCAGGAGGCATCTTAGGTTGTCACACACAGGCATCACCTGCATGTTGGTCAGCTGTTCTACAGGTATATAGGACAAAAATGTTTGACGATTCCTCATGTCGGTATCAATATCCCTGCACCTATGTGGCTGAGCTCTCAACTAATTTTCATTCTCTCTCCTCTCCTCCCCTCCTCTCTCCTCTCTTCCCCTCCCCTCCTCTCTTCTCCTTCCTTCTCCTCCCTCCCCTACTACCGGGCTGCCCCACACCCCACATTTCTCTTCCCGATCCCTCCTTTCTTCCCTCACTCCTCTTTCCCTCCTTCCTGGGCTCCTTGGGTCTTTGGCTGCGCCTCACCCCCCTCCCACACATCTTCCTCAATTCCCCCCTCTGCCTTCTGCCTTCACACCTTCCTTCTCCGTCATGCCCTCCCTTCGTAAAAACTTCTGTATGCCCCTCCTCCGACCCGCCGATCCTTTCTTCTCTCCTACTGAACCCCCCTCTCGTCGCTCCCTTTGCCCTCCCCTCCCACCGCTGCAATTCGGCTCCGGGATCCGCAGCCTGGCGTCCCGGTGTGCACCATGCCGGCCCTGCTGCTGCTCGGGACCGTCGCGCTGCTAGCCTCCGCCGCGGGCCCGGCGGGGGCGCGCCCATCTAACGACACAAGCGCAGTGGCCCCGGGTGCGCTGCCCGCGCTACTCGCACACCTGCGGCGCCTGACCGGGGCTCTGGCGGGCGGCGGGAGCGCGACAGGTACCAGCGCCAACGCCACCAAGACCAGCCCCGCCGGTGGCACGGGCGCAGCGGCACGGGCGCCCCCTCCGGCCGAGCTCTGCCATGGCTACTACGATGTCATGGGCCAGTACGACGCCACCTTCAACTGCAGCACCGGCTCCTACCGCTTCTGCTGTGGCACCTGCCACTACCGTTTCTGCTGCGAGCACCGCCACATGCGCCTGGCGCAGGCCTCCTGCTCCAACTACGACACGCCACGCTGGGCCACCACGCCCCCGCCGCTGGCTGGAGGCGCCGGGGGCGCTGGGGGTGCGGGTGGGGGACCAGGGCCGGGCCAGGCAGGGTGGCTGGAAGGGGGTCGGGCCGGGGGCGCTGGGGGACGTGGGGGAGAGGGCCCAGGGGGCAGCACAGCCTACGTGGTGTGCGGAGTCATCAGTTTCGCCCTGGCGGTGGGCGTCGGTGCCAAAGTGGCCTTCAGCAAGGCGTCACGTGCACCCAGGGCGCACCGGGAGATCAACGTGCCCAGGTAAGTGTGAACTGGGGTTGGAGGGACAGGAGGGAGCCTGGAACCGGGCACTGGGGAACAGACAATCCGATGGAGGCGGTTCCTTGGTACTGGGAGGTGGAGCAACTGATTAAGAGGCAGGGCTTACTCTGAGAGAGGTCCACCGGCTTGGGGGTGTGGTCTGGGCAATAAGGGTGGCTTGGCCAGGGGTGGGAGTGGGGGGGGGGGAGGGCCGGTTCCTCAGAACCCAGACCCTGTTGGGGCGTGGCCACACGGATGACTGAGGTCCAAGTTAGTTGTGGGAAGTAACTGAAGCCCAGTGACAGAAGCGACAAAAGGACCTGGCTGTAGAAGAGTTGGTATGGAGAGTTCATCCATTCAACCAGTATTTCTTTTTTTTTTTTCTTTATTCTTTTTTTGAGACAGGGTTTCTCTGTGTAGCCCCTGGCTGTCCTGGAGCTCACCTTGTAGACCAGGCTGGCCTTGAACTTAGAAATCTGCCTGCCTCTGCCTCCCAAGTGCTGGGGTTAAAGGCGTGCGCCACCACTGCTTGGTTCAGGCAGTATTTCTTAAGCACTTTCTGTGGGCCAGGGGCTAGGGATACAGAATAGAACAAAAGTTCTGCCTTTCTGGATAAGCCTGTTTTCCTAAGTCCAAGGATTCGGCCTGTGATCTGTGTGATGTTAGGCACTCTTCCCCGCATAGACAGTAGGTCTAAGAATTGACCCCCCCCCCCCCGCTTATTCGGAATGTAAAGGAGATTAACTGAGCTGATTCATGTAGCGACCTAGCCGAGTGAGTGCTCATTAAATAGTTGTGGTGAATCCAGCAAGCCTATAGGCAACTCTAGATAGTGACAAGTGCTGTGAAGAAAACAAACCAATGTAAAAAGTTAACAGAAGGAGTGTTGGTTTGGGAAGGGATTTAGCTGAAGGTTTAGTTGAAGATCAGAAAGAGTCTGTCTGAGCAGGAAATAAGAGGCAGAGCCATTCAGGTATCTGTGTGAGGGTCATTCCAGGCCGAGGGAAACTACAACACGGGGGCGGCATCCTGTTCCTGCTGGGTGTCTGAGGAGGAACAGGCAGGTCTTCTGTGTGTTATGAAGAGCCACGAGAGATAGATATGACCAAGGGAACACCTTTGAGGCTCTGTATGAGGGCAGACAAGAGGCAAGGACTCCAGCTGCACGCCAGGAGAGAGCGACAGTGATTTCCAGGTGGGAAACTTGCTGAGCAGTGTGACCTGATCGGCAATGTATTGAGGAGGTCTGTTGTGAAAGATTACAAGGAGGGAAACGTTCAGAAAGGTCGGCCTAAGTGAACAAGTGGGGACGTCTTTTACTGCAGCCAGGAAGGATGCCCAAGGAACAATTATAAGGTCTTAGCTCATGGCGGGGCAAGGCCACACAGGTGGCTGTGGAGAGACCTCAGAAGGGATTCCTGAAAGAATTCATCAAGCAAGAAATGTGGCCTGGAAAGGTTGACATTAAAAGGTGCATAGCCAAAACTGGACCACATCTCCGCACTGTGGATGCCCTAAAGAAGCAGATAGGGATAGAAAGTCCTGGACCCTTACCCATCTCCCTCCCATCCCAGTCCCTGACTACCCACCGCATCCATCTGCCGTTTTTAGAGCTCTGGTGGATATTCTCAGGCATCAAGCAGGACCCGCAACCCGCCCGGACCGGGCCAGAAGCAGTTCTCTGACCCCAGGGCTGGGAGGTCCAGACAGCATGGCCCCAAGGACGCCCAAGAACCTTTACAACACCATGAAGCCCTCCAACCTCGGTGAGTGCAAATGACATGGGACCTCATCTCTGGCCATGCCCTCATCCCCGTGGCTCTGTCCTCCTCATGTGACACCCCTCAACCCTAATGCCCTGGCCCCATTCCAGTCTCATCCATCAGCTGTGAACATTTCTTCTTTCAACATGCATGCTGCTCATCCTAAGAGAACTCCCCGAGGTCATAGTAGGCAGGAAAAGTTCTGGTCTTATTTGAGCCAGGAAATGGGGGAGTGGTGTGGGGATGCTTTTCCCAGCGAGAGGAGCAACTGTCAGCTGCAGGAACCCTAGGTGGCTGGAGAAGAGCTTATGGGGCTCTCAGACGTGAGAGCACAGGCAGCTTAGAGCTCTAAACTTCTTCAGGCTAAGTTCAGGTTCTCCGTTCTGAAGTCAATGGGAAACCATTGAGGTGCTTTGAGCAGGGAGCAGACAGTGCCTAAGTGGGAGATAGATAGGTGATGATGCACACAGCTATAATCCCAAAATTCTGAGTGAAGGCTGAGGTAGGAAGATTAAGAGTTGGGGCCCAGCCTGGGTTAAACAGTGAGATCCTGTCCCAGGGGACCAGAGAGGTCCTGGGCAGTAGGAGCTCATGAGTTTAATCCCAGCAGTCAGGAGGCAGAGGAAGGCGGATCTGTGACTTCAAGACCAGTCTGGTCTACAGAGTTCCAGGACAGCTAGGGCCATACAGAGAAACCCTGTCTCAAAAAACCAAGAGGAAGGAGAAGGAAGAGGAAGAAAGAGAGAGAGGGTGGGGAAGGAAGGTAGGAAGGAAAAAAGAGAGAAAGAAAGAAAGAAAGAAAGAAAGAAAGAAAGAAAGAAAGAAAGAAAGAAAGAAAGAGGAGGAAAGAAAGAAGGGAAGAAAAAAAGAAAGGAAGGAGGGAAGAAAGAAAGAAAGAAAGAAAGAAAGAAAGAGGAGGAAAGAAAGAAGGGAAGAAAAAAGAAAGGAAGGAGGGAAGAAAGAAAGAAAGAAAGGAAGGAAGGAAGGAAGGAAGGAAGGAAGGAAGGAGGGAAGGAGGGAAGAAACAAAGAAGAAAGCCAAGGGGTAGGGATGGTGCAGCTCAGGTAGAACTCATCAGTGGGGAGCTGGAGGTGGGCCTCCTGGGTCCACTTGCCTAGAATCCAACAGTAAGGACCTTGGGGTGGAGTTTAGTTAGGGTGCTTACCCAGGGAGAGAGGACCCTGGGTTCTATCTCCAGCCTTGCATAAGATTGGAAGGGAGCCAGGTTTGGTGGCTTCTGCCTCCAACCCTTAGCACTGGGGAGGCAGAGAGAGGCATCAGATCTCAGTGAATTCCAGGACAGCCGTTCACACTGGGACCCTGTCCAGAAACAAAAACAAAAAAACAAAAAAAACCGGGCTGGAGAGGTGGCTCAGTGGTTAAGAGCACTGACTGCTCTTCCAGAGGTTCTGAGTTCAAATCCCAGCAACCACATGGTGACTCACAACCATCTGTAATGGGATCTGATGCCCNCTTCTGGGTTGTCTGAAGACAGCTACAGTGTACTTACATATAATTAATTAATTAATTAATTAATTTTTTAAAAAACCCACCAACACCACCAATAACAACAACAAAAAAACCCGTGTTCTGGAAACTGCAAGCTATGTTAAAAGAAAGATGAGAGGAGAGAGGTTCAGGAGGCCCGTGCAATAATAGAAGAGGGTCTGAACTGAGTCAGGGGTGGACAGGGGAGATGATTTTTCAATGGTAATAATGAGGGGACATTCAAAGTTTGTCTTTGTGGGATTTCGCTTGTTTTTTGTTTTTGTTTTTTGTTTGTTTGTTTGTTTGTTTTCAGATCAGGTCTCATCAGGCTGGGCTTCAAACTATGTAGTCGAACTTGAACTCCTGAACTCCTTCTCAAGTACTAGAGAGTACAGGCTGTGCCACAGTGTCAGGCTTTAATCTTTCTCTCTCCTCCTTCCTCCCTCCCTCCCTCCCTCCTCTCTTCCCTCCCCCCCTCTCTCTCTCTCTCTCTCTCTCTCTCTCTCTCTCTCTCTCTCTCTTTGGTTTTTGGTTTTTTGAGACAGGGTTTCTCTGTATAGCTCTGGCTGTCCTGGAACTCACTTTGTAGACCAGGCTGGCCTCCAATTTAGAAATCCGCCTGCCTCTGCCTCCCGAGTGCTGGGATTAAAGGCCTGCGCCACCACGCCCGGCTCTTTCTTTCTTTATGTCTTCCCAAGTCAGGGTTTCTCTGTGTAGCCCTGGCTGTCCTGGAACTCACTTTGTAGACCAGGCTGGGCTCGAACTCAGAAATCCACCTGCCTCAGCCTCCCATATGCTAGGGTTGCAGGCATGACCCATTGTGTGGAGCCTCAAGCTAGATCCTGAGAAAGATTTCATTCAATAGGAAAAGGAAGAGATTCCAGGCACTGAGACCAGCATTGCAGAATGGGTAAAGGCCCTGTGGCAAGCCTCAGACACCACCCGCATGGTCCACTTTTCCTGTGGGGATAGTGGACCATGGAAGGCATCATCTGAGTGCTGAGGGGTGGGGGGCAGCAGCCACTGTGATTGGCTTCTCACCTTAACGTGGACTGGGAGGATGACAAAAAAGGGCATATTTGGTGATTCAGAGGGAGGGTGCCAGGCAAGGCAGAGATGTGGGGTCAGGAGGGGCCACCAGGCTTGAGTGGCAAGAGGGAAAGAGGTGGCATGGAGACCACCAGACTTCTGACTTGGGTAATTGGGTGAATGTGGAAAAGGGACATCTCACTCCCCAACCATGATCATGAGCACCCATCCTCTGTTTCTCCAAAGGGGCCAATAGAATAAGTTCTAATGAGGGGGTGGGGGCTGTACTGAACTGAGAGCCAGAAGTGACACACTTCCAGGCAGGAGTGTCTGCTGGGATGGCGATGACAGTGACATCACCTCCCTTCTCGGTCCCTCAGATAACCTGCACTACAACGTCAACAGCCCCAAGCACCACGCCGCCACACTGGGTACGCAGAGGGCCGAGGCGCCCTGGGAGTCGGGGGTCCTCGAGCCCCACTGTGGGTAGCCCCAGCCTGGTGCTGGGTGGAGCCCCAGTCAGACCCCCGTGAGCCGGTGCTCATGTGGGGCTGGCCCCACCAAGGCAGCTGCCGTGTCCTCGAGAGGACACCGGAAGTGGTGGATCTCCTTCCTGTCAAGTTTTGGGGAAGATGCGTGGAATGCATCCCCAGCTGAGGCCAGGATTCAGTGGGTGCTGACAAATGCCAGCGGTCCCCGACCTGGAATGTGATTTCATCCTCAACCACAATCCTGTCCAGTGTGATGGGAAAGGAGGGACTCCTAAAGGTTGAAGCTTTCACAGGCTAGAACTTCAGATCCTCACCTCCCCAACTCTAGACCTCTGAAGGAGGTCTGGAGCCTGAAATCTTAGACCCATGGAGGGATGGTTAGAGCATGGACCCCTTGCTTGAAAAGGGAGGGCTGGGATCTTCACCCCTGTGGCTGTGGGAGGAGGGCTGGGGTCTGGAACCCTAGGTCTAAGGGAGGAGGGTGGGAGCTTAGATTGGAGTCCGAGGGAAGAAAGCTGAGGCCCAGACTCCTGGGACTGAGCGACAGGGCAAAGGTTAGCTGGATCCTGGGAGGAAGGGTGGAGGGGTAGCATCTGGGTTCCTGAATCTGAGGGAGGGAATGGAATCTGGATCTTCCGGCTTGAGAATGAAAGGGTATAGAACCCTGGGTCTGAGGGGGGAGGGCTGGGTTCTGGTCCATGGGTCTGAAGGAGGAGGGCTGCACTGACTGGGTCTTTCCCGGCCACAGACTGGCGCGCTATGCCGCCGCCCAGCCCCTCCCTGCACTACTCCACGCTGTCCTGCTCCCGGTCCTTCCACAACCTCTCTCATCTTCCCCCGTCCTATGAGGCTGCTGTGAAATCAGAACTGAATCGATACTCTTCCCTCAAGAGGCTGGGTGAGTAAGCCTGGGGAAGGGGAACTCAGCCAACGGCCTTGTGGGGGGTGGGGAGGAATGGTTGTGTCGTCCTTCAGTAGAACCGTGGACAGCGGGTGGCGGTGATGGGAGGCGCCAAAAGTTTCTGTCTTCTTACCAGTACCAGCTTTTTCCCTAGTTGGTTCCATATTACCTGAGATAGTTTGGGAGTTTGGGTTGGTTGTTTTTTGTTTGTTTGTTTGTTTTTTGTTTTTGTTTTTTGTTTTTGTTTTTGTTGGTGTTTAATTTTGCTTTTCTGAGCCAAAGACTTGCTTTGTAACCCACATTGTCCTGGAACTAACTATGTAGCCCAGCCCGACCTCAAACCCTCCTGTTTCAGCTTCCCTAGTATTGGGATTGCAGGTGTGAACCATGCCCTGCTTAGCTTGGTGACTCTTGTTGATCAAACTTTCAGGTCTTCTGGGTGCTGCCTGGGGTTTCTGTAAGGAGGCTAGAGGAGGAAGGCTCTGGGTTGTCAAGGGATCTGGTCTTTTCCTCCCCCAGCTGAGAAAGATCTGGATGAAGCCTACCTGAAGCGCAGACAACTGGAGATGCCGCGCGGAACGCTGCCCTTGCATGCACTCCGGCGGCCTGGCACTGGAGGTGGCTACCGTATGGATGGCTGGGGTGGCCCTGAGGAGCTGGGCCTGGCACCAGCACCCAACCCCCGGCGGGTTATGTCCCAGGAGCACCTGCTGGGTGATGGCCGAGCTTCCCGCTATGAGTTCACGTTGCCTCGAGCGCGCCTGGTGTCTCAGGAACACCTGCTGCTGTCCTCACCTGAGGCGCTTCGCCAGAGTCGCGAGCACCTGCTGTCACCCCCACGAAGTCCTGCACTGCCCCCAGATCCCACCACCCGGGCCAGCCTGGCTGCCTCACACTCCAACCTGCTGCTGGGGCCTGGGGGCCCCCCCACACCCCTGCATGGGTTGCCCCCATCAGGCCTGCATGCCCACCATCACCATGCCCTTCACGGCTCTCCTCAGCCAGCCTGGATGTCTGATGCGGGCGGGGGTGGGGGCACACTGGCCCGCAGGCCACCCTTCCAACGCCAGGGCACCCTGGAGCAGCTGCAGTTCATTCCTGGGCACCACCTGCCCCAACACCTGCGCACTGCCAGCAAGAACGAAGTGACTGTCTGAGGCCAGGTGGAGTGCTGGGGGCTGTGGCTTCCGAGGCCCCCTTCTCCCAGCCCAGATCTCCATCACAGGCTTATCATACACACCAAGGGTCTGAGACCAGATGGGCCCTTGGACCGGAGACCACGCCTCCTTTTGGGATGTTACAGTAGATGAGATCTCTCCTCCTACTTTGTCACTGTTTGAACCAAGGCCTCCCTCCCATGATGTCATCCCAGAGGAAGGAGGCCTGTACATGAGGTCATTGCTAGCAAATATGTCTATGTTTTATGATGTTGTTTGCAGGGACTAAACCTCCTTCCTATGAGGTCACCACAGAGGAAGAGCCCTGCCTATGAGGTCATCACTAGAGGCTATGTCCATTTTGCATGACATCACCACAGAAACTCCTTTCCTGTGATGTCACTACAGACAATGCCTTGTCCCATCCCATCATCCCTAGAAACAGAAATTTCTTCCTGCAGTGTCACTGCAGAGACAAGTCTCACACTTCTCGACACTTGTTGACATCATCTTGACTGAGCACCAAGGCCTCTTGCAATCATCATCACAGGACAAATCTTTCTCTGCCATGGAGAAGATAGCTCCATTCCATGATGCCACCACTACAGACAAAGCCATTTTCCCGGGACACATCGCGGTGGACCACGCCCTGCCACTTATGTCCTCACTAACAATTAGGCCTCCTTTCCACAATACTGTCACAGGACTTTGCCTCCCTCCTGTGATGCCATCACCAGAATAGGTGCCTTGCCCAATGGCGCCATCACAGGGACTGTGCCTCTTCATGTGATGTCATTACCAGAAATGACCACCTGTTCCTGGGACTTCTCCAGGGTGAGGCCCTTCTGTGGTGTGACCAGCAGTTACCACCACTTGGAAATGACACCAGGAGACACCTCTGTTGCTGTGCCATGTCGTGAGAAAGTTGGGCATGTGTAGCCCAAGGCCACCTGGGGAGAGGCCAGAGAAAGTACTATCCTGAGATGTAGTATGAGGGTGGGTGTCAGCACGAGGGATGCTAGGATCTTCCTGTAGGATGCTGGGGATGATGCCCTCCATTGCTTGGACATCATCATAGAGTGCTTCCTTCTCAGAGGTGGTCCCCACTCTAGATGACCAATAGTAGTGACTGCATAATGATTGTGTCATCAGAGTCCTTATCTTACTTTCCTATAGCTAAGCTCTGTGGCTTCTTTCTTCCCATGACCCCAGGGGCAAAGCCAACAGATGTCTACTAGCCCCTCTAAAGGAAAGCTGGGCCTGTGCAGTGAGTCCTGGGGATGGCACCCATGGATGAGCTTCAGCTCCAGAGCCACTTTGATCCACGAGGCTTCTAAAGTCCTGGGACTCATGGGTGAGCCAAAGGAAGGCATCACTTCTTTCTGCCATGTCTAAAGACATCAGCTCTCAACAGAGTCCCCATCTCTATTGGAGGGGGAGGATTAGGGTGTATATGCTGCTGACCTTGCCCATGACATCATCAATGCCGCCTAGTGTCTCACGATGGCACAGCAGCTGGGGTCCAATGTTAACTGTGTCATTTCCCAGAATTCCATAAGACTTACCTCAATTACCATATCACCTTCCAGGCATTATCACCATTAACGGCATTATCATTGCCTCCCAGGATCCCTCCCAACCATGGTGTCATCATTTCCCAGGGTCCAAACAACAAACACATTGTCATGACGTCCCAGGGTCCACCACAAGCATGTCCTCATTGCTTCCCAGAATCCTTCACAACATGCTCACCTCATCACCTGCCAACATCCATCATAGCCAGGGGAGGTCTTCATCATCTCCCAGCAATCACAACCACACAGTCCTCGCCATCTCCCAGATGGTGAGATCCATCAGAACCACACTGTCCTCATCTCTCAGGACTTGTTAGGACTGAGAGAGCCAGAGTTTCTCATGACTCCTTATAATTGCAGTGTCACCTCCCAGACCCACTTTATCCATGTCTTCATGTCTCAGTAGCCACCACAGCTATGATGTCACCACTTCCTAAGATCCACTCCAACTGTGGTGTCCCTGGATTCTTGTGACCATGTATCATCACATCCCAGGATCCATCTAATAATGTCACAAGTATCATATACAATGAGCATCCATGGACCCATCAGTCATGTCCTATCACAACTCATCAGGATTTACTGTAACTGTGGTGCCATCACCTCCAAGCAGCCATAATAGCCAATGGTGTCTTCATTTCCCAGGACCCATTTTAACCCCAGTGTCTCCATGGTTTAGGGTCTCTGAAATCCAGTGATATCATTCTCTCTGGAGTCTACCATAACCACAGTTATCATCACCTCCCTGGACCCATGACAACAAACCATGTCATCATGTTCCAGAGTGTACTTCAGCCATGGTGCCATTGTCCTCTCCCAGAATCCATGTGAAACCGTGTGTCCTCATCTTCCAGGACCCATGGCAATTGTGTGCCATCTGCCAGGACCCACCATCTTAGGGTCCAGATGTTGTTGACAGGCTATATTTCAGTTGTCCTCTGGGGTCTCGTGGCATTTACAGTTCCTCCCTTTAGGGGAACCAGCACAACAGGCCATTTCCCATTCCCTCCAATGGACTAGGGTGGAGCCAGCTGTCTCCCTCTGATAATGCCACCCCAGTCTGGCCCTTCTTAATGTGTCACTGCCTCACTCCTGATCCGAATAGATACCTGGATCAGCTTCACCTACAGACTTGGCCTTGGTGAGCCTCCTTCCACTCACTGGTGAGTGCATCCAAACTCTTCTTGGATTACCACTGTCCCTTGCCTGATCTGATCGGTGACAGGGTCATCTTGGTGACCTCTCCGCAGCTGTAGCAGAGGGGGAGCTTCCCAGCCCTTAGATGGCCTCACTGCCCTACCCCACTCCATCCCTGGTACTTGGTCCCAACCAGGATCAGAACTTGCAGGCTTGGTCCAAGCTCTCCCTAAAGAGGGTGCAGGAGATGCCACAGCTGATAAACCACCCACTGGCCTATTCCCGGAGTATGTATCTCTGAGAGCAATGGCCCCTGTTACCTTTACCTGAAAAGGCCACGGGTGCTCCTTTGCCCTTTCCCTAATATACCAGGGAGTGAGTACCCAGGGGCTTCAGGGAGGCCCTGACAGCCAGTGCACAATCTTTTCCTCCACACCCAGTTCTCTGTACATATAGCCATGTTTCAGGGGGGCGGCCATTCCCCACTCTTAAAGGGCTACATGCCCCCCTCCCAGCCCCTAAGGCAAGGAGGGGGGCTCTTCTCCCTCCTCTGGGCCGCCCTCTCCCTCTTATGTCTCCCTCCCCCCACCAACTATTGGCCCCTGTGGCCATCCCCTTCTTGCCCAGAGCCTGGATGGGATAGATGGAACCAGGCTCTCACCATGCTGAGGAAAGTAGGAGGTCACCGCCAACCTTCCTAAAGGCCAGCACCAGGTTTTCGGTCTCCCAACTACTAGACGCTCCGTGGGCTCCCCATCCATTCTAGGCCCTCCCTTCAAGTGTGCTTAACACTCCCATGGGACACACAGCTTTCTTCAACCCCCGAGCCCTGGAGAGGTTCAGGGGCTTTCAGCTTTTGTCCGCCTGTTCTCTCCTTCCCTTCATCCCTCCCCGAACCTGAATACCTTCCTGGGATCTGCCCTCACCCCAGCCTCCGCCCTCCACCTGCCTGACCCTGAAGTCTTGACCTCTTATTTCAATAAAGCCATAGTGGGGAGAGGTCTTGAGGGTGGGCCAGCAGGCCCTGTTCTGCTCATCCCCCACCATCATCACAATGCTTCCAGAGCTGGGACCTGGCCTTCTGAGTCTTTCCCTCCCCAGCCCCCCTGCTCCCCAATAAACACAAATACACATAGGCAGGGTGTACCCATGAGGAAAGCTCCCTTCTGGTTGGGGGCTGCAGAGGGGGTGTTAGAGACAAGATCAAAGTGCCACACCAGAGGCTCCTCACACCTCTGAACCCCATTCTTACTCCCCTCCCCACCCTTCCCCCCAGTGCTGGACTCACCTTCCTCTTCCTGGGGAGGACAGCAAAAGGAAGGAGCAGGCACTTGGCTGGGGGTGGGGGGTTGGTTTTTGTTTTGGAATAAACAGCTGTTTTCCTGATCTTCAGCCTCAAGGTTTTCTTCTCACCTGTTCACTTGTAAATCGGGGACCTCCCCTCTCTGTGTAATGGGGTATAGGCCTGGCCAAAGGCATACTATCATTTGTCAAGGAAGGAAGTTCTAAAACTGCTTTCTTCTGAAGGCGAAGCATGAAGCATGAAGCTGAGGAGTCAGGGAAGGGACATTTTTTTTTTCTTTTGGTTTTTCGAGACAGGGTTTCTCTGTGTAGCCCAGGCTGTCCTGGAACTCACTTTGTAGACCAGGCTAGCCTCGAACTCAGAAATCCACCTGCCTCTGCCTCCCAAATGCTGGGATTAAAGGCGTGCGCCACCACGCCCAGCTCTGGGAAGGGACATCTTAATTCTTGGTTTTGTTTTCTTTTTAAATTTTTTTATACATGTCTTAGTTAAGGTTTCCATTGCTGTAAGGAGACACCATGATCAAGGCAACCCTTATAAAGGACAACACACACACATATAGATATAGACATAGATATACACATACATACGTGAGTGTTTTGCCTGCATGGATGTCTGTGTACCACATGTATGCATAGTGCATGAAGAGGGCATCAGATCCTCTAGAACTGGAGTTACGGCAGTTGTGAGCCTTATGGGTGCTTAGTATCAAGCTTGGTCCTCTGCAAGATCAACTAGTGTTCTTAACAACTCCACCTCTCTAACTCCTTTAACTTGTAATATTATATTTATCTACTGTGTGTGTTCCTGTGTGTGCAGCAGTAAGGGTTGGATGGAGGGCCTCATAAATGTTAAAACAGGTATTGTACCAGTGAGCTATATTTCCAGCCCCCTTTTCCCCTTTCTTTTAAAATACATTTTTTAGCTGGGCAGTGGTGGTCTATGCCTTTAATCCCAGCACTCAGGAAGCAGAGACTGGTGGATCTCTGTGAGTTCAAGACCAGCCTGGTCTACAGAATGAGTTCCAGGACAACCAAGCCTACACAGAGAAACCCTGTCTGGAAAAACCAAAAATAAATAGATAAATAAAAATATCTTTTTTTTTTTTTTTTTTTTTTTTTGGTTTTGCATTTACTAAGTTTCCCAGGTTGGATTTGAACTTGTACTCCAGCCTGAGCAGACCATGAAGTTTCCATCCACTGCACCATTCTCTGACTAGCTGGAATGACAGGCCCA
>NC_034608.1:1761321-1765402 GCF_900095145.1 Mus pahari | reverse complement strand
AAACCCTGTCTGGAAAAACCAAAAATAAATAGATAAAAAAAAATATCTTTTTTTTTTTTTTTTTTTTTTTTTGGCCAGGCATTCACTAAGTTGCCCAGGTTGGCTTTGAACTTGCTCTTCAGCCCAAGCAGACCTTGAAGTTTCCATCCACTGCACCATTCTCTGACTAGCTGGAATGACAGGCCCATGCCCACAAGCCTGCTGCCAACATGTTTTTTGAAGGTTGCTATTCAGAGGGGAGTGAGGAGGTCGATGCTTTGAGGTGCCTGTCTGTGTGACAGCTGTGGAGCACTTGCCCCGCCTTGTCTCCCTCTCATCCAATGCGTTGGATTAAGTTCGAGTTGGCTTCTCTTGCTGTGATCAACACTAACTTGGAGAGGAAAGGGGTTGTTTCAGCTTCTACCTCCCACATTCATTACTGAGGGTATAGTCACAGCAAGAGCTCAGGGCAGGAAGCTGGAGGCAGGAACTGAAGGAAGCAGAGGCCACGAAGGGCACTGCTTACTGGCTTACTGCTATGCTTAGCATGCTTCTTTTATTATTATTATTATTAAGATTATTTATTTTGTGTATATGAGTGTTCTATCTCATGTGCACCAGCATGCCAGAAGAAGGCATCAGATTACATCATAGATACTTATGAGCCACCATGGTTGCTGGGAATTGAACTTAGGACCTCTGGAAGAGCAGCCAGTGTTCTAACCACTGAGCCATCTCTCCAGCTCCCTTAGCATGCTTTCTTATATATCCCAGACTTAAGGTGTCTTTGGAAAGTCAGTTGTGTTAGATGGTGTTTTCCTGAAGTGGACACGGGTGAAAGGCTAAGGCAGACTTATGAAGAAACGTTTTGTTGGAGCAGACATAGGAAAAGGATGTTCTGCTAAAGCAAGCACGTTTCCGGGTGGTGATGGCACACACCTTTAATCCCAGCACTTGGGAGGCAGAGGCAGAGGCAGGTGGATTTCTGAGTTTGAGGCCAGCCTGGTCTACAAAGTGAGTTCCAGGACAACCAGGACTACACAGAGAAAACAAACAAACAAACAAACAAAAGCAAGCACATGAAAGGACCCGGATGAGGGATTCTTTGCTAATGACTTGAATGAATTGGTACTCCTTACGATGCACAGTTGAGCTTCATTCATCAGGACTCCATAGAGAGAAATACACCAAAAAATGCACCAGCACATCTGATGGTGTGCTGTAGTTTCTTCTCACTTCCAAGGACCAGGATCAATTGGCAGAGTGATGTCAGCTGAGACAGATGTGTGTGCTGAAGCAAGACTCGTGGAGGACACGTGACGTTTGGTGAGCTTATAAAAAGGACTCGGTGGGCAGTGAAGTGACGGAGGCAGAGCTGGCTTGCTTATAAAGTTAGCTGTGTGACGTTTGCTGGTCTTGAGACTTTGCTGCTCTTCACTAAGAGAGGCACAGCTGAGAACTGGAGTCCCTTCTGGTCCCTCCTGCTGACTCACTCCTGCTGACGCTGAGAGCTGGCTGTCTCTAGCTAGCCACAGGCCCATCCAGTGGAGGCAAATTCACAACTGAGGTTTCCTCATCCTAAGTTGTCAAGATGACAACTGAAGCTAACTATGACCCAATGTTTGTGTGGACACCTGTGGTGATAGCCACTATTGTACCTATGGCCTGCAGGCCACGCTGCGGGAGAGGAGGCTCCCATGCATCAACTTGTGAACTCTGAGAAAGGCTTTGGGCCAGTGAAGTGGCTCAGCAAGTCAAGTCGCTTTGCTGTCGAGCCTGATGGCCTGAACGTGATCCCTGGGATCGGGTGGTGGAAGGACAGAGCCAACATTTGCAAACTGTCTCTCTCTCTCTCTCTCTCTCTCTCTCTCTCTCTCTCTCTCTCTCTCTCTCTCTCNCACACACACACACACACACACACACAGAGTTAATTACTAGATGTAGAAAATTTAAGAATGTTCTCTCCTAAGTGTTTGCCTCTGCAAATACTTTCACCTTATCTCAGAGTATTTGTTTGCAAATGACCCTGGAAGAAGAGCTGGAGGGAGAAAGAAGTAGAGGCAGGGCTGGGCCTCACTGCACGTGCCTAGAATTCCATCACTGGGGAGCAAAAGGGCAGGGCCCAGACAAGTGCGGCACATGCCTTTAACTTCAGCACTTATGAAGTGGAGGTGAAAAGATCAGGGGCTCAACAGCGGCCTATGCTGCATGCGACCCTGTCTTAGTAAAATATAATAAAGTCAGCTGAGAATGTGGCACCATCAGTAAGGTGCTCAGGACCCAAGCTTGGTGGCCTGAGTTGACTCTCCAACATCAATACACAGAGCCAGGTGCAGGGATACTGGAAAAGTAGGAACAGGTGGATCCCAGGGGCATGCCGACTAGCTTAACCCCCAACCTCCAGTGGACGCTGCTGAGGAAGGACACTGAGGGGTTGAGCTGGCTTCCACACACACAGAAACAGATACGCAACCGTAAGAATGATCAAAGCCAACTTGGGCTACATAGTGTTAGTATGCCACCAGTCCAGTTGTGGCTACATAGCCAGTCTCTGTCTTAACCCCCCTTCCCCCACCCCCAAAAAGAAGCAGATAGAAATGAACAGAGAGGGAAGGAGGAAGAAAAGGAATATGAACTCCTGGGGGAAGTAAGGAAGGGGCCGAGGTGGTATGGAGGCAGTAACTCCCTAGCCCTAGCTAGGGACTCTAAGGGGCTGGCTTGGATTCATATTTTTGTTATGCTAACCCGCAGATTTATTGAGCGGACAGCACAAATAAGTCCCTGTTCTGGAGGAGTGAATGGCCCTCGGAAGTCCCTGAATTCCCCCACAAGCCTCTCTTGATTGGGCTCCCATTCCTGGCAGCCAAATGCACCCTGACAATGATGGTGATTGTGAGAGGAACAGATGAGAGGATCCAGAGAGGGAGGAGAGGGCCGAGTGAACATCAGCCAGTCAGTCAGATGCCATTTGCATTTTCAGGCTTCCTTCCAGAATCCTCCTCATGCAAATACATTTCCCCCACAAAGCACTCTTCCTATACATAGGTCGCTCTGTAACCTGCTTTCCTCACCTAACAATACAAGAGTGTCTTGAAAACATATATTTAACTTAGACATACCCAACTCTCTGCTGAGCTTGATCCCTGGAGCCTTCACAGTGAGATGAAGAAACTAACACCCAAAGGTTATAGTCAGATCTCCACACATGCAGTGGCACACTACATACATAACACACACACACACACACACACACACACACACACACACACACACACACGATGATTATATTTAGAAAAACAAAGAGTAGAAATGTGAGCATGTCAACCTGATACTTGGGAGGTAGATTCCAGAGGATCAGAAGTTCAAGGTCAGTCCCACAAGCCATGGCACAGACCTTTAATGCCAGCATTCAGGAGGCAGAAGACGAGGGACTTCAGGCCAGCCTACTCTACACAGTGGTTACAGGTCAGCCGAGACTACGGAACAAAACCCTGTCTCCAAAACAAAGCAACAGTGCAAAAAAGTTCAAAGTCATTCTAAGCTACACATCGAATTCTAGTGAAAAGAAAAGGATGGATGGATGGATGGATGGAGTGGGCTGGTGAGGGGGACTACCGCTTTTCACCGGACACCCCTCCCCCCTCCCCATGGCCTAGCTCCAGCAGCTCATAAAAATCTGTTCTCCGGGATCTAACACCCTCTTTTGGCTTGGCTTACCAGAGCACCCACCCTTGTACATGTTCACGCACACAAACAATTCAAAACAAAATAAATCTTTCATTTTTTCCCTTTTTTGGTAGGTGGGATGGGGTAGGGGAGAAGACAGGGTTTCTCTGTGTAGTGTCCATTTGTAGACCAGCCTGGTTTTGAATTCAGCAGAGATCTGCCTGCCTCTGCCTCCCAGGTACTGGACCTAAATGTGCACCTTTCCTTTTTCCTTTTTCCTTTCCTTTTTCCTTTCCTTTTTCCTTTCCCTTTCCCTTTCCCTTTCCCTTTCCCTTTCCCTTTTCCTTTTCCTTTCCTTTCCTTTTTCCTTTCTCCTTTCCTTTCCTTTCCTTTTTCCTTTTTCCTTTCCTTTCCTTTCCTTTCCTTTCCTTTCCTT
>NC_034608.1:1744632-1759051 GCF_900095145.1 Mus pahari | reverse complement strand
CAATCAAAGAAAAAAAAAAAAAAAAAAAAGTCCCCCAAGTCTCCCGGAGCCCTAACCAATCACAAAGGCACTCGTCCCTGGAGAAAAAGCAAACTAAGCAGGGAAAGAAAGGCAAAGGCCACCCACTCCTAACCTAACAGAGGCGTTAAAGTGGCCCTGCAAAGTCCACACTTCTGCCCTGCACGCAGGGGTGTTGGGTTAGAGGCAGAACCGCAAGCTGCAGCAGGCTTCTCTTTCTGCCCTTCCAGAACGCGCTGTAGAAGGAGATGGCTCTTTTCCCTCCCTCCTTCCCACTGCTTTCTCTTTCTCTTTGAGCAGCTGTTGTCTTGTGAACCCCTAAAACCTACACCTCTTTACACCTCTGTAGGTTCTCTGCAGAATAAACGCTCTTGGCCTTTGCTTACTAGTTGAGTCTCGGGTATCATTCCTCTTGAATAAATCACAGGCCCTTATGGTTGGACAGTGCCAACTTTAACTCAGAAGGCCTGTGTCAAGTCCATGTGTGAAAATAGATTTGCTCCCATACGTGTTGATTCTAGGCATTCCGCTGCAAATCCTGTGAGTGTGTGTGTATAGCATTCCATTATATGTCTATGCATGTGTATAGAGGTCAGTGGTCAATTTTAGATAATTTGCCTCCCTAGTACTGGTACCAAAAACGAGTGCCACCTTTTCTGGTTTTCCACCTGAGTGCTGGGAATCAAACTCTGGTTTCTCATACTTGCATGGTAAACACTGTACTGCCTGAGCCTTATCCCTGGTCCCTTGGTTATTTTGGTTTGCATTAGAGACATTGGTTTTACAGCTCTGAAAGAAAGCCTCAATGCTTGGTACTGACGCTCACCTTTGATCCTCGAACTTGGGAGGTGGATCTCTCAGTTCAAGGTCAGCCTGGTCTACAGAGTGAATTCCAGAACAGCCAGGGCTGCACAAAGAAACCCTGTCTTGAAGGAAAAAAAAAAAGTGTTACCAAATGCAGACCCTCTGCTTTGTGCTCTGGGTTTGTCACTAGAAGAAGCACCTAGTCCACTGACATATTGATAAATCACTGGGTCCCCTCCACCCAGGATGACAAGGGCTTCCTGTCTACTTCCTACCCAGGGGTGCAGGCACAGATAGACAGACAATAAGTCTGCTTAGAGAGACTCAGGCTGCTATAGTGCAGAGAACCTTCTAGAATCCACACAGCACATAAAAGGATGTGCAGCCGCCCTGAGAAGACAGGAAATAGAAAAGAACACTGTGTCCAGGATTGCTACATACTTTGAAGACTGCTAATATCCAGGCCCACTCCTGATACCAGCTGTTTCCTTTGCCATCAAAGTCTTTCTATAGACTCTTATACAACTTCCTCCCTTGGTTCTCTTAACTCTGAAATCAAATGGCATCTTGTTCTTGTTCTTGTTGTTTTGTTTTGTTTTGTTTTGTTTTGAGACAGTGTTTCTCTGTGTAGCCCTGGCTGTCCTAGAACTCACTCTGTAGACCAGGCTGGCCTTGAACTCACTCTGTAGACCAGGCTGGCCTTGAACTCACTCTGTAGACCAGGCTGGCCTCCAACTCTACAGAGATCGAGCTGCCTCTGCCTCCCGAGTGCTGAGATTAAAGGTATGTACCACCACCACCTGGCAATGTCACCTTCTTTTTGAAAAAATTACTTTATGTGTGTGTGCCTGCATAAATGTATGTATATTAAGTGTGTGCTGGTACCTGAGGAAGCTGGAGAGGGCACTGGATCCCCTGGACCTGGAGCTACAGGCAGTTGTGGGCAGGCTGATGTGGGTGCTGAGAATGGAACCTGGGGCCTCTGCGAGAGCAGTAAATGTTTTAATTCCCTACGCGCGTTAATTCCCTACGCGCGCTCTCTAGTTTCAAATGTTACCTTGTCAGTGAGATCTACCCTGCTTAAGACTACTGCAGCATTTGCCAGCATTCCCAAACCTCCAATTTGGACAGCTATCCACAACCTCTGCATTAGTTACTTTTTTGTTGTTGTTACTTTTCTCATTTATGTGACAAAATATCAGAGGGAAACAAGGTCTTTGTGTGTGTGTGTGTGTGTGTGTGTGTGTGTGATGGATGTTCACACGTCCATGCTGTGTGTTTGAGCGCAGGCTTTTGTGTGCATGTCCTGTAAGTGGGTCAGCCCTCACCTACACCTTGCTTGCAGCAGGGGCTCCTCTTTGCTGCTGTATACACCAGAGTAGCTGACCTCACAGCTCCTGGGGGTTTCCTACCTGTTTCCTGGAATTATAGATGCATGCTATTGTACCTGGCTTTTACATGGATTCTGGGAATTTAAGATCAGTTCCTTCTTGTAAGGCAAGTACTTTAATCCTCACCATACTTCTAGTCCTTCACTGGCAGAGTCTAGGCAGGTGCTCTACCACTGGGCCATACCCCAACCCATATCTTTTCACTTTGGTCCTCTGAACATGAACTTTTTTAGTTTTGATCAAGTCAGATTTGTTTGTTTTTCTTTGGCTGTTGTTGGCATTAGGTGTAGGAATCCATTGCCTAATCCAAAGTCATGAATAGCTACCCCTATGTAAGTTTGTTTCTTTTGCTTACTAGTCATGCTGGAGTCAAACAGGATTGGTTGGTTCTGTCATCTTGAAGCCTGTAGCTCATCTCCATACCAGGAGAAAACCTTAAGACAAGAATCTGTAAAATAAGGGGGCTGGACTGTAACTACTCTAAAGGCAGTGGGACCTGGCAGAATGGAAGCAATAAATCAGGCAGACTAAAGTTTCATGCAATAGCCTACTTTATTCATAGCCTCAGAAAATGTATACCATTGGTTCTCAACCTTTCTAATGCTGCAACCCTTTAACACAGTTCCTAAGGTGGTGATGACCCCCAACCACAAAATTTTCATTGCTACTTCATAACTGTAGTTTTGTTATTGTTATGAATCATAATGTAAGTATATGTGTTTCCAATGGTCTTAGACAACCCCTGTAAAAGGGTTCTTTAACCCCCAACTCAAAGGGGTCAAGACCCACATGTTGAGAAATGGAGATTTATATACCCCGAGGGCTAAGAAAGGTCACAGGAGTAAAGGTCTCATGAATTCAGGCTGTCTACAATCACAAGAACAAGCCACACAAAACAAAAACCTGTTTTCCATAGAGGCATATAAAGTACAGTTTAAACATTTAACTGAATAACACCAGCAAACAATAGGGGTAATTTGAAGCAAATCTACTCTTAGCTGCTACATCTTGGAGGAGCACAGGAGTACAAAACACATTCCAAGAAAAATTCCATGTTTTGACGAAACAGAGGTCACAAGACTCTTGTCTCACAAGCACTCAAAATTCCCCTGACATGACTCCATTCCCGGACACTGTTCTCACATAGGACAAATAGCTTGGTGGTTAAGAGCACTTGTTGCTCTTACATAGGACCTGAGTTCAGTTCCCAGTACCCAGATGGTGGTTCAAATCATCAGTTATTCCAGTTCCAGAGGATCTGATACTCTCTTCTAAACTCCCTGAGCACCAGGTATGCACACTGTGTACCTACATATATACAGGCAAACCACTTATATGTTCATAATAAATAAATAATTGGTGAAAGAAGATGGGTTTCCTAAGAACTCTGGCCAGATCTTGTCAGGGAAGACGGTTCTTTGTCTCTTTCTGCTTTCCCTCTAGTAAGGCTACAGTTTTACAGAAAGCATGAAACAAGACTCAGGAGATGTGCTTATGCGGATTTAGCTATGAGACAGGTTGTGAGAACTGTGAAACCTCTTCCTGGGGGACAAGGTCCTACTCCTCTGGAGCCAAAGCTTGTCTGTTCTCTCCCCAGCATGGGATTACTGGAGATAGTTTAATTTTCTCTAGATCTCTGCCATGCTGTCATAATTGGATGAACACTTCATGGTTAGTAAGAGCCTCTGGGAGTCTATGTAAGGACAGGTCCAGGAGGTTAATTAAGGGTGAGAGAAGAGATGGCCTAAATGTGGGCAGCACTATCCCATAGGTTAGAGGATGGACATAAAAGGAATGAGGCCAGGGTGCGGTGCCAAACACTTTTAATCTCAGCATTCAGGAAGTAGAGGCAGCTGATGTCTGTGAGTTCAGGCCAGCCTGGTCTATAGGTCCAGTTTCAGGAAGGTCAGCCAGGCCTGCACAGAAAATCCCTGGCTTGAAAAGCCAAAACAAGGGCTGGAGAGATGGCTCAAGTGGTTAAGATTACTGACTGCTCTTCCGAAGGTCCTGAGTTCAAATCCCAGCAACCACGTGGTGGCTCACAACCATCAGAAAACAGCTACACCGTATAACAATAAATAAATCTAAAAAAAAGAAAAGCCAAAACAACAACCCCCCGACCCCGGAAAAAAAAAAGGAGTTCCAGGCCACAAGCGTATGGGGGTCTAGAGGCCGGTCACAAACCCTCGATAAGGACGTGGACTTCCCTGACTTCTTCCTCTGGCATCCCTAAGGATCCAAGCGTTTACTCACTACAGAAACAAGGGTGGCAAAGGTCACAAGTCATACACTAGAGGATGAGGAAGTCCAAGCCCTGGGAGTCACCTAACCTGATTTTGAGCGCTTCCTAACACCTAACAGGAGCGCAGAACAAAATGGCGCCACATAGACAAATTACACACGGACTTCCGCCCTTCCCTGGCTTCCAGGCGAGGTCGCCCTCCTCCCAGCGTAACATTTGCATACACAAAAGAAATTGAGACACCTCATTGGTCAGGGTTGGAGTCTATCACACTGAGCTGGCTTCCCATTAGTAGCTCTCGATTCCTACCCGCCCCAGATCACACCCGCCCCTCTTTATTGGTCAAGGCCCCTTCCGTCATCCCTTTAACCCCTCCAGTCCCGTCTGTCCCTCGCTCCGCCCCTTCCCCTGCCTAACCGTTAGTCGCGTGCGCGTCTTTCTCCCGGCCGGAGCGCGCGCGCGCACCCCAAGTCGTGGCGGCGTCTCATTCAAACGGTCCAATCAGCGGCCGCGTCGCCTCGGCGGGCGTCCCCGTTCTCTCTGCTTTAGGGTTTTAGCCGCTTGGTTCTCCCAGGTCAACGCCTCGGCCGGCGTGAGCCCCCATTGTGATAGCGCTCCTCACAAACTGGGTTCGAACTTCGGCTACTGTTCTGAGAAGAGCAGGGAAAAAGCGCGTCGACCGCCCATCGACGTGCGCGTTGACGTACGCGGTCGAGACGTGCCGTGAGGGGCGGGGCCTGCGAGGAGCTATAAAGGTGCGGCGTTGGGCGCGCGGCCGGTTCTACAGGGGAGCGGACGTAACGTTGTGGGCGTTTCGTAGCGGGCGTCGGAGTTAGTGGGGAGCGGAGTGGGGCCTCGGGGGCCTCGCTAGGGCCACAGCGGCCGGCAGTTGGGCCCCCCGCCCCGGCCGGCGGTCCGAGGAGTGCAGGAAGGGGGCCGGGGGGACCCGCCCCCGGCCGGCTGAAGTCATGGTGAGTGACGCGGGAGGCCCGAGGGGCCGTTGGGGACTCTGGCAGAGGAGGCGACGGCGGCGTCCCAAGTGTTTTCTGGCCAGCTTCTGAGTGCCTTGGTGCCATGGCTGGACGTCCGGAGCCGGGAGTCGGCCCCGGGGCCTTTCAACAAACGGTGCGGGAGCCCAGGCAGCCCTCGGAACCTTGGGGAGGGCTCTGGGCGCCTTGCGGCCCGCCCATGGGTGTTTTCAGGAGCAAGACATCCCGCCGCCATTTCGTCCAGGCTTTTTCTTTTTTGATTTTGGGGGGGGGGGGTGCGGCGGTTGATGGGGGTGTTTCAAGGCTAGGTAGGGGAAGGGCTCCGGCTAGGCCTCAGGCCCACCTGGAACCAGTAGTGGACTCATGCGCGTCTTAACGAGCGATTTGGGGAGGTTCGGGTACGGCGAGGTTCGGGTAGAAGCTTTTTCTGAGACACCGTCCGGTTCAGCCGTGGGGCAACGGCCAGAAGCGTCTTAGGTCTAGTTGACAGGCAGTGATTGACAACCTCGGACCTCTAAAGTCTGGATTCTGGTATCCACCGACCTTAATCGGCTCACTCTCCTTTTCCCTCCGTGCCTAGAACTCCAATGTAGAGAATCTGCCTCCCCACATCATCCGCCTAGTGTACAAGGAGGTGACAACACTGACAGCAGACCCACCTGATGGCATTAAAGTCTTCCCCAATGAGGAGGATCTCACAGACCTGCAGGTTACCATCGAGGGCCCTGGTGAGTGTGAACACGGAAGGGAGGGACCATGTGGGACAAATAGGATTCAACCTCTCTCAAGTGCTGATGACAAAATATGGGCTTTTGCTTAGGCTTGCGTTAAGGCTGTCAAGTGTTACTTTCCAGAGACCTGTGGGTGCATATAAAGCAGTGTACCAGAGCCGGGCGTGGTGGCGCACGCCTTTAATCCCAGCACTTGGGAGGCAGAGACAGGCGGATTTCTGAGTTTGAGGCCAGCCTGGTCTACAGAGTGAGTTCCAGGACAACCAGGGCTATACAGAGAAACCCTGTCTCGAAAAAAGAAAGTGTACCAGTAGATCTGAAACACTAATCAATCGACTCTCACAAGACTAAACAAAAAAGCATTGTGAGGGGAAACAGGTGATAATAAACTAATTCGCATATTTTAAGTAAACCAGTTAGATTTTTCAGACCTCATTTGTCAACTGAGTTTCTATATAGTCAGCTAAAATCAGGTGACTGGTCTATAATGCTGAGGGTGTGAAAGATGCCTTGTCTACTGTTAGTGTAGCAACTGCCAGTTTGTAGACCATCTGTGATTACCACTTTTGACCCAAGCAAGTAGGTAAATGAAAACACACCTCTTATGAGGATGGGGAAAGGCTTGGAAAATGGTTTGCAGGAAAAGTTGGTGGGTTGGGTCCCTTTGTCCTGTAGAATTGCCTCAGCCAGACCCAAGGAAACTAGTCTTTGCAATGTTGAAGGATGTTAGGATATAATAAAGCAGCCCCTTTTCCTCTTCTTCAGAAGGGACTCCCTATGCTGGAGGTCTGTTCCGTATGAAGCTCCTACTGGGGAAGGACTTCCCTGCCTCCCCACCCAAGGGCTACTTCCTGACTAAAATCTTCCACCCAAATGTGGGCCCCAATGGTGAGATCTGTGTCAATGTGCTCAAGAGGGACTGGACGGCTGAGTTGGGCATACGACATGTGCTGCTGGTGAGTTTCAGCCATGGTGCTTTGTCTAGTGTTTAAAAACAAGCTGAGTAGTAGGTAGGGGACAGAGTCAATTAGAAATGAAGTTTCCAGCCTTTCTGGAAAACAATGGAAGGACTGACTGCCTTATGGCACTAAGTACTGTATTGTGTCAAAGTAGAGACCTGCCAACTAATAGGGCGGTTTTATAGAAGGTAGAGAGCAGTGTGTGGTTTAGAGACTCTTTTTACATAAGTTTCAATTTAAAAGTAAATTTTTTAAAAGCCCAAACTGGCCATGAACTTAACCTCCAGCCATGGCTATTACATTTTTTGACCCAAGCAAGTGGGTTAATGAGACAAAATCCCCAGAGGCTGGGTTTCTAGGATTGTGCCACCCTACCTAGCTGAGTGGTTTTCTTGCGGTTTTTGTTTTGTTGTTTGTTGCACTGTGACAGTGTAACCATCACCACTGTTTTTAATTCAAAATGTTTTCCTGTACTAATGTTTTTTTTTAATTTGGGGGGTAATTACACTGTCTGGGACATTTTGGGGGACACTATTCAGCATCGTCTGTGTACAGGACTGAATCACAGTTCTCCCTAGTCAATTGAGGTGGAGCTGACTGATCTAGGCTCCAAGGTCTCTAAAGGCCACTTAAAGTAGTTAGGTCACCTGGTGCCTCCTTTGCACCTTTTTTTTTTCCCTCATAATGAGGCTCTAGGGCCGATGGTTGTGAAGATAGAGAATTGGGGTTTCCTTCAGGGCACTTGGGAAGGATTAAGCTCTAAGGTAAACAATCCCAAAAATCTTTCCTGTTTTGCCTTCCTTCCTGGATGTTGGTTGAGCTTGGTTCTATCCAAAGCACTGGAAATGCTAG
The DNA here is from genome assembly GCF_900095145.1 of Mus pahari. Classification (NCBI taxonomy): domain Eukaryota; kingdom Metazoa; phylum Chordata; class Mammalia; order Rodentia; family Muridae; genus Mus; species Mus pahari. The sequence goes on along the minus strand of NC_034608.1, from coordinate 1,751,065 downwards.
ATGGCTATTGGCTCTGCTTTGGGACCTGTTAAAAGGGGGACATCTAGGCCTCCAGTTTGGAGGCACAGTGGTAAAAGTTGAGGAGATGCCATATTCCTTTTCAGCATTGGTAACATCTGCTGGTTTATGTATGTATCTATGTATGTATACACACACATACATATATATGTATATAATATATAAAATCATTTAAGGCCTGTGGTCAATGGCTCCAAACTTGGCATTCCTGGTAAAGCCAATGATCACTTTTAGGTTTCGGTATCTTGCATAGTAGTATAAAACACATAGGAAAACCAAATACAAATTCTCCAATGCTAAATGCCCTTGAGTAATTTCTCACCTGATTAGGAAAGATCTCTGAACTTATCTTCACCTGTAGAAACAAGGTCAAAGCCACATTAGCTACAGAAAACTGGCTGGAGCAGATAATGAGCTTCCTTAGGGAAGGGCCTCTGGCAGCATCAGGCTGCACTTACATGGCATTGGTCCCTTGAAGTGTTTATAATAACAGGAAAGCAGCCTTTGAGGGTGACTTTAAATGAATAAGGATGCTAGCAGGCTGGTCCTGATCTGAGGGAGCTGATTTGGGAGTGAAAAGAAGAGCCAGTGTGGTGACCATAAAGCTGGACAAGTCTCCCTGACCTTAGACCCTTTCTTCACAGACCATCAAGTGCCTGCTGATCCACCCTAACCCAGAGTCTGCACTCAATGAGGAGGCAGGCCGCCTGCTCTTGGAGAATTATGAAGAGTACGCTGCCCGGGCCCGTCTGCTCACAGAAATCCATGGGGGCGCATGCAGCACCAGCAGCGGGAGGGCTGAGGCTACCCGGGGCCTGGCCAGTGGGGCTTCAGCCTCCTCTGCTGACCCTGTGATCCCAGGGGTCCTGGGGGGGGCTGAGGGTCCCATGGCCAAGAAACATGCAGGTGAGCGAGATAAGAAGCTGGCAGCCAAGAAAAAGTTGGACAAGAAGCGAGCACTGAGGCGACTGTAGTGGGGCTCTTTCTCCTTCCCTCCCTTCTGTTCTGTCCCCTCCCACTCTGTCTCTAAGTTATTTAAATTATGGCTGGGGTGGGGGAGGGAGTTGGGGAGGGCACCAGAACCTGGATTTGGTTTTCTAAATAAAAAGTTGGAAAAGCAGTTTTCTATGCCTGAAGTGTCTAGAACTTCTACCTGTATTGTGGCTTAGAGTAGCTGGCATTCTTCTGTCCCAAGACTGACTTGTTCCAATTAGGATTTGAGTCACCTTTGCCCTGTGGAGTGTGGCTTTTGGAGACAAGTTTGCCTAAAGGTGAAAGAGCCATAGGTTTAAGAACTGCTGCTCTAGAACTGTCTTAATCTGGTCCTGAATTGGGGCAAAGTTACATCTCATCCCAGCTCTGACTTTAAATTCCCTCCTCGTATTAGTCTGCACTATGTGGGTTTTTTGATTGTTTTGTTCAAAGCCTTGAAAGACATGCACAAGTTTTGTCTCCTTAGGGTTCTACAGGGCAAAATGAAGTGTCTACTGGCCTTCTTGGGAGGTTAGCCTATTATTGCAATATTGTTTTTTTTGTTTGTTTGGTTTTGGTCTTACTGTGTAGCTATGGCTTGCCCAGAACTTGAGTATATAGGTCAGGTTGGCCTTGACCTCAGAAACCTGCTTTGGCTCTGCCTTTGGTTGCTGAGATTAAAGGCATGCTCCACTCTTCCCATTAAAATGCAGCTCATGTCGCACTAGGACTCATGTGGGAGCATACCCTACCACAATAGCTTATCTGGACTGAGTAAGGTTCTTGCCTCTTGTTATGTCAAATTTCCAGATACTGAGAGGCTAGGGAAGTGGCTCAGAAGTTAAGAGCTATTGTTGGCTCTGGCAAAGGACCTGGGCTTGATTGTCAGCACTCACATAACACTTTACAGCTAACTGTAACTTCAGTTTCAGGAACTCCAGCCGCCTCTTCTGACCTTCATCAACACTAGGCACGTACATTGAAACGTGAACATTTAAAAAAAAAAAAAAAAAAAAAAAAAAAAAAGACCTCCGGATACTTAATTTGAAATCCAGGGCCACAATGGGAGTGATAACCTGTCAGTCTTGAGTTCTGTTGTAAACTAAGTGGAAGAGATTCTAGGTCTGTGCACCAGAGGGCAGTCTATGCTTTCTGTTAATGTCCTTGGGTTATTTGAACCAGCTTTGTCATTAAGGGGTGTGTGTGTGTGTGTGTGTGTGTGTGTGTATGTGTGTGAAGAGATAGGTCAAGTGTTAAAGAGTATATGAGGCTCTTTTCAGAGGTACTAGGTTCCTAGCACAATAACTGCCTAAAATTCCAGCTCTAGAGAATTTGACACACACACACACACAAAAAAACTTCAAAAAAAGGGAGGATGGTTGAGATGGCTCATGGGTAAAGGTGTGAAGCCTGAAGACCTGATTGAACCCACATATTCAAAGAAAAGACCAACTTCCATGAGTTGTGCTCCCAACTACAAGCAACTATATGCTATTTAAAGTTATTTTAAGGGGGGCTGGAGGGAGCTGGTGAGATGGCTTAGTGGGTAAGAGCACCCGACTGCTCTTCCAAAGGTCCGGAGTTCAAATCCCAGCAACCACATGGTGGCTCATAACCATCCATAACAAGATTTGACTCCCTCTTCTGGAGTGTCTGAAGACAGCTACAGTGTCTTACATATAATAAATAAATCTTTTTTAAAAAAAGGCATATACTACAATATCTGGAAAGATTTTTAAAAAGGGGGCTGGAGAGATGGCTCAGCGGGTCAGAGCACTGACTGCTCTTCCAGAGGTCCTGAATTCAAATCCCAGCAACCACAGATGATTGGCTCACAACCATCTGTAATGAGATCTGATGCCCTCTTCTGGTGTGTCTGAAGACAGCTACAGTATACTTATATACATAAATATTAAAAATTATAAAAAAAGTGATTTTTAAGGGAAGGGATGTATTAAATAGTGGAGCAAGTAGTAAAAGACTTAAGTGCTGGGTATGGTAGCCCAAGCCTGTATTCCCAACTCTTAAGAATTTTCCGTCGCTGGGCGTGGTAGCGCATGCCTTTAATCCCAGCACTCGGGAGGCAGAACCAGGCGGATTTCTTCAGCCAAGGCTATACAGAAAAACAACAAAAAAAAAAATTTCCTGGGTTCCATAGTTAAGGCCCTCCCTGTCTCCAAAGGAAAGAATATGACTTTAATTAAAGGGGAAGCTTGCTTTTATCTTCTATTGTCTGGGGTCTTGTCTGTGTCTTATGTAAGAATAATAAACACAAAGAGCTTTGACCTGAGGGTTCCTACTGAGATTGAGTTGGGTTTCCTACCCCAGTAATGTCCCTGGGGAGAGAGGGCCATCAGAACTAAGTCTATATCTTCTTACAGAGGTGTGGCAAACTGAGCAAATCAAAGGACTTCAGTGGAAACTTCTAGTTTCTTTGGAAAGTTTTGTCAATGTTTTGCTGGGACACACAAGTGAAAGGGTGTCTTGCTAAAGCTGACAGATGAAAGGATGTTTTGACATAGCAAACACATAAAAGGATATGTGATGGAGTATAAAAATATGACCCCACAGACAGTGGGAGATGAGTACTGAGCCTTGGTTTGGTTTGCTCTGCCTTGCTGTTTTCCAATAAGGATACATACATACTGGTTCGTCTTACGTGGTGGTGTTGATCTCCACTAGTGGTGATAGCAGAGAGCACTGCTCCCAAGAACTGCTTGCGCCTTCTGAGACTTTGCCTCAGGCCAGTTGGCAAACCTTGTAGTTTCTTCAGGATTGAACCTATAGCTTCTGGTTTGTGCCTGGTGTCTACCTGCTGAAAGGTCTGGACTGTAGCTGTCAGTTCGTGTGTGGTAGCTGTCAGTCTAGAGGACTGGTCTGCAGCTGATGAGTAGTGATTGGGTGTTTTCTATGGGGCCGATCAAGCTTGCCTCCCCCCTCCCCCTGCCCCCCACCACAAAGAACTATTGCTGAACAAGTCCATTTCCCCCATATCCTAATAATTTTTCACTACATCTGCTGTGTGGTGGGCTAGAGGAGAGGTTGAACCCTTATTAAAAGAAGGCTGCAAAAAATTTATGCCTACAAAGTTCTGTAAGAAAATATTTTCAGGGGCTGGAGAAATGAGACAGCGGCTTGAGATTTCTTGGATCAGTCCTATGAATTTGGTATATAAATATTTTTTAAGATTTAAAAAAAATTTTTTTATATATGTGAGTACATTGTCCCTGTCTTCAGACACACCAGAAGAGAGCATCTTATCCCATTACAGATGGTTGTGAGCCACCATGTGGTTGCTGGGATTTGAACTCAGGACCTTCAGAAGAGCAGTCGGTGCTCTTAACCACTGAGCCATCTCTCCAGCCCTTTATTTTTTTAATACAAGATTCTTGTAAACCCTTAGCGGCCTTAAGCTTGCTATGTAGGCAAGGGTGGCTTTGAACTTTTGATAGTGTGCCCTTCCTCCATTTTCTCAGTGCGGGAATGAGAGTTTGAGTGTACCGCTGCCCAGTTCATGGTTGTTGGGGAACCTGACACCCATGCAAGGCAAACACTCTTCCATCTTAGCTTCATCTCTAGCCCAAACTTGCTCATCCTGAACTGTCTCTGAATATCACGGCCAGGCTGGAGTTGTACCTGTGGTAGTAACTCAGGCTTGTGCTCCAGCTACAGGGATGCCCTGAGGTTGAGGGCTGCCTGGGCTACGGATGAGTTCTAGGCCTAGGCCAGCTTAGGTTTCTTATTGACTCAAGAAAAAAGAACAGCCAGGCTACACAGAGAAACCCTGTCTAGGAAACAACAACAAAAGGGTAGTGCACATTTTTCATTCCAGGATTCAGGAAGTGGAAGTCTAAGGCCAGTCTCGTCTATTTATCAAGCTTGAGGACTGGCAGGGCTATAGAGAGAGATCCTGTCTTTAAAAACAACATAAAAAGCTTGGGCCTAGTAGACCAGCCTTGTGATCCCATCTACTGAGACAGGAAAATGCTAAGTTCAAGGCGGACCTGGGCTGTATAGCCCAGCAAACCTTTTTATTTTGCCACAGGGCAACTTAGCAAAATTATCTCAAACCAAGGAAAAGAGGTAGACTTAGTGGCGTACACTTTCAATCCCAGTGCCAGAGAAGCATTCGCAAGCTAATCTCTTAAATTTGAGCCTGGTCTACACACTGAATTCCAGGCCCACAGTGGGTATATGGTGAGATTCTGTAAAAAATAAGTCATTGACATGTAGTTAGGCACTAGGATGACACTCTCAAAGCCCTGGATTCAATCTCCAGGTAGAATTGCAATAAAAACATTTAGAAAGTATACTTGAAAATAAATGAAGTAATAGCTAGAGATACAACGCGACAGAGGGCTTGCCTCGCATTGAAAGGCCCTAGAGGTTCAAGCCCAATACTGCACAAAACTGGGTGTAGTGTTACATTCCTGTAATACCAGCACTCCAGAGGTAGAAGCAGTAGGGTCAGAAGTTCAAAGACTTAATAAATAAATCATATGTATGTTGAGTCAGCAAGTTGGTTCAGCTGGTATAGGCACTTGTCGTCAAGCCTGACTATGAGTTGTATCCCTGGGACCCAATATGATGGAGAATACTTAACTCCAGTAATCTGTCCTTTAACCTCTACATATGTACCCTGGCATGCACACAAACATATATACACAAATAAATGGAGAGGTTTGTTGTTGTTTGGGGTTGGGTTGGTTGGTTGTTTTTTGGCGTTTCAAGATGGAAATCACTGAAACCCTGGTTGTCCTGGAAATCACTCTGCAGACTAGTCTGGCCTTGAATTTAAGAGATCCACCTGCCTCTGACTCCCAGAATGCTGGGACTAAAGGTGTGTGCCACAACCACCAAGCATATGCAATGATTTTCTAAGCATATATATCTAAGGCATGAAAGTCACATCAGGGGACTGGGAGGAGAGCATGTAAGAGCACTGGTTTTTCCTCCAGAGGATTCAGGTTCAATTCCCAGAACTCACATGGTAACTTAGAACCATCTCTAGCTGCAGTTCCAGGTGTCCAATGCCCTTTCACCTCTGCAGGTAACAGGTATGTACACACTGCACAGACATATCTAGACACTCACACACATAGTCTGAATTGTCTTCAGACCATGACAGCATTTTTGCTTTGGCCTCCCAAGTACTGGGATTATAGGCATGTACCAATACATGATACTTGATGGTTCTCTTAAAAGGTATAAATATCACCGTAATGGTGCACACACCTATAATCCCAGAATTCATCAGATTGATGACAAGAGGATCTCAAGTTGAAGGCTAGCATGGATGACAAAAGTTACAGATTGTTTCAAGGAGGAAGGAAGGAAGAGGGTGAGGGCAGGAGAGAGAAAAGAGAATATGATACTTGTTATACACTTTTAAAAATGTTATTGTTGCCGGGCGGTGGTGGCGCAAGCCTTTAATCCCAGCACT
>NC_034608.1:1742874-1744596 GCF_900095145.1 Mus pahari | reverse complement strand
TTGTTGGGGCTGGAGAGATGGCTCGGCTGTTAAGAACACTGACTACTCTTCTGAAGGTCCTGAGTTCAAATCCCATCAACCACATGGTGGCTCACAACCATCTGTAATAAGATCTGACTCCCTCTCCTGGAGTATGTGAAGACAGCAGCAATGTATTTACATATAATTAATAAATTAAAAAATCTTTTTAAAAATGTTACTGGTATTTTGCCTTCATGTATGTCTGTTTAGCACTTTTTTCCCTGATGCCTTCAGGAGCCAGAAGAGGGCATCAAATTCTCTGGGACTGGGATTACAGGTGTTTGTGAGATGCCGTGTGGCTGAAGGAGATCAAACCTGGATCCTCTGTAAGAACAACCAGTTCTCTCTCTCTCTCTTTTTTCTTTCTAAATGAATTATTTATTTATTATATGTAAGCATACTGCAGCTGTCTTCAGACACACCACAAGAGAGCATCAGATCTCATTATGGATGGTTGTGAGACATCATGTGGTTGCTGGGATTTGAACTCATGACCTTCGGAAAAGCAGTTGGTGCTCTTAACCACTGAGCCATCTCTCCAGCCCAAAATATATATATATTTTTTTTTTTATATGAGTACACTGTAGCTCTCTTCAGACACAACATAAGAGGGCATTGGATCCTACTACAAGCCACCAAGTGGTTGCTGGGAATTGAACTCAGGACCTCTAGAAGAGCAAGCAGTCAGTGGTCTTAATGGCTGAGCCATCTCTCCAGCCCAACAACCAGTTCTCTTAACCACTAAGCTATCTATCCAGCCCCTCATGCCTCACCTGTTTCTACATGCTCTTATGTTCAGAGTTTTTCCAGACTATATAAAATCAAAACAAAAAGAAAGGCAGCATGCATTATACGTGACATACCAGCTTCAGATGCCCCAAAGGAGAACTGTAAACACCATATGAATATGACCCATTCAAAACTGCAAAAACTACAACTGGCAAGATGTTTCTGTTGGTAAATGCTTGCTGCCCAGGCCCGAGAACTTGAATTTGTTCCCAAGGTTCACATTAGTGTGGAAGAACTGACTCCATAGGGTTGTCACACATTTGCTGTGCCCACACAACATTTCACACACACACACTAAATATTTTAAAGGTATTTTTAGAAGACAGATGACATATTTGTTACTGTGTGTATGTAGGTCAGGGGGCAACTTAAGAAAGTCACCTCTTTCCTTTAATCATATGGGCTCCATGGATTGAACTCAGATTGTCATGAAGAGCAAAAGCCCCTACCACCAGATAGATGAACTGTCTAGCCAGGCACCCCAACCCCCATTTTAAGCCAGGGTCTCACTGTGTAGCACTGGCTGCCTGGAATACATTATGTAGATCAGGCCTCCAACTCAGAGATCAACTTGCTTCATCTCATGTGATTAAATGCATGTGCCACCAAACCATGTCTCTCATTCTATATTTAATGCAAAAAATGTGGAGGAGGAGGAGCTGGAATGATGGCTCAGTGGTTAAGAGGACTTGAGTTCAATTCCCAGTACCCACATGGTAGCTCATAGTAGTCTGTTAACTCCGGTTCCAGCGAATATGAACCCTTCTGACGTCCACAGGTACCAAGCACATTACATGGTACACATGAATATAGGCAAACCCCTCATATATGTAAAAATAACTCTTTTAAAATATCTTGGATGGGCGTGGTGGCGCACACCTTTAATCCCAGCACTTGGGAGGCAGAGGCAGG
>NC_034608.1:1741315-1742863 GCF_900095145.1 Mus pahari | reverse complement strand
ACACTCCAGAAGAGGGCGTCAGATCTTGTTACGGATGGTTATGAGCCACCATGTGGTTGCTGGGATTTGAACTCCAGGCCTTCGGAAGAGCAGTCAGGTGCTCTTACCCACTGAGCCATCTCACCAGCTCCGGTACCCAGTTTCTTAATCAGAGAAATGTCACCAGGAATCTTGTGTATTTTGGGAGGAAAGTCTGTATGAATGCAAAAAGTTTAAATATGCCCCGGGTTGGTGAGATGGCTCAAGGATAGGCTTACTTGGGTTTTTTTTATCAAGCTTCTCAATCCGAGGTGAACATTAATGCATGTATATTTAGTTATGTGGTTAGGTTCTTTTTGTTGTTGTTCTTTTGTTTTTTTGAGACTGGTTTCTCTGTGTAGTCCTGGCTGTCCTGGAACTCAGAAATCCGCCTGCCTCTGCCTCCCGAGTGCTGGGACTAAAGGCGTGCGCCACCACGCCCGGCTGTTTAGTTAGGTTCTTTGTGAGGTATGGCCTAGGCTGACTTCAATTGTTTTTTTTGTCTTAGGCTCCTGAATCCTGAGATTACAGGCATGTGCCACCCGTGCCTAGCTAGTTTATATTTACTCTTTAGGACAGTTTTGCAGGTACAGAAAAACAAAGTTGCTAAGCACACTCAGCCTATACTAGTCCGAGATACAATTTAAGAACAGACAATTTGTGCCGGGCATGGTGGTGCACACCTTTAATCTGAGCACTTGGAAGGCAGAGGCAGGTGAATTTCTGAGTTCGAGGCCAGCCTGGTCTACAGAGTGAGTTCCAGGACAGCCAGGGCTGCAGAGAAACCCTGTCTCGAAAAAAAACAAAAACAAAAACCAAAAACTTAGCCTGGGGAGATAGCTCACAGGACAGTGTACTTGCCACACAAGGGTGAGGATCTGAGTTCAGATCCCCACAAGCCTTATAAATCCTCTTAAGTACTCACACTATTGCTAGGTCTCAGAGGTCCAGGATATGTCTCACCCACTCCTACTCTCTCCTCCAGCCTGTCATCTCTACATTACTGTCATTTTGGATACAAGCCTGTTTGGTCTCTTGGTCCACACCACTGACTCTCTTGGCCTCTTGATCCATGGCTCCTCTCTTGCCAGGATCCATACACACAGCAAATGCAAATTTTTTACATGTACTGTTTTGTGTGCATGTGTGTACATGTGAAGCAATGCGCATGTGAAGGTTGGAGAATAGCCTGCACGAGTTGCTTCTCTCCTACATATGCTTTCCAGGGATAGACCTCAGGTCCTCAGGCTTGGAGGCAAGCTCCCTGAGCCATCTTGCCAGCCCAAATACTTTAAGTTTGAAAGATTGCTGTAATAAGTCCCGGGCCACCCGAGACTACACAGAGAAATTCTATCTCAAACAAACAAACAAATTGCTATAGTTCTCCATTTGAATAATTCATTCTCATCCTGTCTCTTGGGTACCCAGTTTCTTTCTTTTTTTTTTTTTTTTTTTTAAGATTTATTTATTATATGTAAGTACACTGTAGCTGTCTTCAGACACTCCAGAAGAGGGCGTCAGATCTTGTTA
>NC_034608.1:1734695-1741257 GCF_900095145.1 Mus pahari | reverse complement strand
CTATACTAGTCCGAGATACAATTTAAGAACAGACAATTTGTGCCGGGCATGGTGGTGCACACCTTTAATCTGAGCACTTGGAAGGCAGAGGCAGGCGGNTTTCTGAGTTCCAGGACAGCCAGGGCTATACAGAGAAACCCTGTCTCAAAAAAACCAAACCAAACAAACAAAAAACCAGACAATTTGTTTATAGATCACAGCTGGATCTCTGCATATGCTCAGTATAGGTAAGACAAGGACTGTGGGTAGGCTGCACGTACAGCTGAACTGGCTCAAACATTGCTCGCCTAAAAGTCATTAGCTCTAGCCCTTGACCTCCTGGAGATAATCTGAGACCTTGAATTGTTCTGCTGGTAAATGTTATGTCTGCCTGATTAATGAGCTAAATCACTTATCAACTTGACTTCTGGGGAGGGAAACTCCTTTGTGTGCGTGCGCTCTGCCTACCAACTGGCTCCCAACCCTAAGGCTTGAGTTAAGCAACTCTGGTATTTTGATGTATTATACACAGATGCTGGGAACTTTTTCCTATGTGATTCCACTGGGAGTCAGTGGTGTAATTAATAGAAACTGGAAGAAACGCTATTGAAGAGGAACTGTCCTTTGCTCATTCCGTGACAAGCATTACTGAGCACCTGTTTGGATGCTCCCTCCAAGCATCATTTAAGTGTGCAGGCTGACCCTGTCTCGAAAAACCAAAGTGTGCAGGCTGTTGTTGAATTAATTCTTAGTAAACTACAGATCGACAAGGAAATGCAGGTGGACCTCTTCACCAGTTGTAGTTGCACAAAAAACGACCTCCATGCCCAGAGATTTACAACTGAGCCTGTTCAGTCATCCAAGGAAACAGTGGTAGGTACACCAAGTGGATGACCTACAGGACCATTATACATGGTGGAAAAGACTGATAAGCCAGTCACAGCTGAGAGCGGGATCGGCATATGCCTTTAATCCCAGGACACAGGAGGATCTGAGTTCCAGGCCAGCCTGATCTGCATAGTGAGTTTCAGGACAGCCAGGGTGACACACACTGAACCTGTCTCATTAAAATAGATAAAAATTAAGCTCAATAGTGGCAGCATATGCCTTAAATCCCAGCACAAGAGCCAGTTCCAGGACAGGCAGAGCTACACAGAGAAACAAAACAATCGTTCACAAAGCTAGTCATGGGCCAGCAAGATTGCTTAGTGAAAGGAGCTTGCCCTGCAAGGCTGGCAACCTGGGTTTGTCCTCCAGAACCCACCTAAAAGTATAGGAATAAAACCATGTATTGTCCCCTCTGACCTCCCCATGTGAAAGCAAACTGATTCATGGACAACAAAGCCAGATGCTGCCACACAGCTATACTGTAATCCCAGCACCAAGGTGGGCAAAGACAAGCTTGGGGGGTTGCTGACTTCAAAGCATAACCCCAACTCAATGGGACTGTCTTAAAAGGAACTCATCAGGACACCATCCTCCGACTTCCATGCATATACCACACATGCTTTTTAACGTTCATTTGTGTCCTAAGTCTGCATATAAATCTATGTGCCAGAAGGGCATCAGGTCCCGTTATAGATGGTGTGATCCAACATTGAATGCTGAAAAATGAACCCAGAACTCTGGAAGAGGAGCCAGTGCTTAACTGCTGAGCCTTCTCTCCAGCCCCTACACATGCTTTTTCAAAGAGGGCGAATTCACCTATTTACATTACACCCCAATAAAAATGAGTAAAAGTTCGGTTAAAAGTATTTTCCCTCGGATAGGTCACCCAGGTGGACTGCTGCCAAGAACGCTATGCTCATCAGCATCTCAAAACATAAGGGATTCAGCTCACTTCAGTGAGCAGATGGAGCCATGAGTTAAGCTTGGGTTGAAAATCGTTCAAGTCGGACTGGGATGGACTATGATCCAGTCAGGACCAAAGACCAGGCAGCTCATGGTAGGGGTACTACTTTGCATGTGAGCCTCCAGTTTTCCAGGAAAAGCTAGTACTGGGTGGAAGGTGCAAGAACGTTACCTACCCACCCAGATAGACTTACAATGGCTGATTTCTGAGACACATAGCCCTGGGTATCCTTGGAGTTGCATTGTAAACTAGGCTGGCCTTATTCACTCGCCTCAGCCTACCAGAATGCTGAGATTACAAATATAAAGGACATGCATTTGGTAAACACTAGACTTTGTTGACATTTTCTAGGGTCAGCAACTCACACTAAAACTCTACTGCTACTGCGGCAGCACAAAGTCCCAGCTGACACCAAACAGAATGTTTCACTTAGGATTGTCAGTTTCACATGTCACAACATCCTCAACTGAGGACTTCACTCTGAAACCCTTGTTATTAAACCAGGTCCTTCTTATAAGGGGCTTGTCGACTGGAGGGTGAGGGCCTATTTGGGTCAGTGGACTAAGACCTGGTGAGACAGCCTCAAGCTTAGGTTATCTGACTGTGACATTTACCCTCACTCCTGTTTGCACAGGAATCAACTGAATGTACTCCACAAGCCACAGCTCAGTCACTTTCACTCCTGTTGGTACCCAGATGGCCCTGAACAGCTTCTATCCCAGCAACCCCCACTCCAGATGAACAAGCCCTAACAATGCTTTGACAGCACAACTAAAGACATACACAAAGTCACAGCTCAATGAGCCACAAAGCAGGAGGCCTAGTGGAGGGCAGCCAACAAATCAGTGGATTCTTTATTGCTTCTGGGGTGTGGGGCTCAGGAGCTCTTGGTGGGGCGGGTCCGTTTCCTCTTCACCACCACAGGCTTCTGGCTTCGAAGGATGGCACTGGCCCTGCGGATGGCCGCCTGAGGACAGGATAAGGGAACTTATCACAAACCCAAAAGACACCATTTACTGCTGCCTGTTTCCTAGGACTACAGGGAGGCTGTCCTAAGGCTGGGGGGGGGGGGGAGTGTGTGTCATCAAAAGAGTCTCCCGTCTAACTCCAGCTAGGCAGAGCCAAGTACCGCAGGTGAAGTACCAGCTGCCCCCCTGCCTTAAGTACCCACCCATCACTCACCATTCGCAGATCTGGGCGGTACTTGTTCTTTCGGATCATGTGCCTGATGCTGCTGAGGGTAGCCCGAGCATTCTTGTTGATGGTGGTCCTCACGTAATTAGTGGCAGGTTTTCGCTGACCTGGTAAGGAAAGCCTAGGAATGAGTCCATCTGCATGGGCCCTTCCGAGCATCTGCTTGACGGAACACAGCTTCTCTGAAGAACGTGCTCACCCTGTCTTCCCACCAGCCCATTCAGTACACTCCCTAGGTGATTATCATAGTTAAGTCTTAAAGCCCGGGGGGAAAAAACCCATCTCTCTTTAGGAACCTTCCAGATACAGGAGGGGCATAGCAGTACAGCGGTTAATCCAGCACTGAGAAAGCAGAGGCAGGTGGATCTCCGCCTGGTGTAGAGTTCCAGGACACTGGGGTCTACGTAGAGAAACTCTTAAGTTTCTCTCTCCACTTCTTAATTTCACAAGATCGCCTTACACAGCCGGGAAGTCAGAGGAAGGACAGTTCTAGACCCTGGAAAAAAGGAGAGCTATCGCGTGCAAAGGCTCACCGGATCTGCGTTTCATAACTACCACGACCCCTTTGCCATCCGCCGCCGGCTCCACGCCCACGGTCTTGCGGTGAATGAGCCCGTTGTAGCGGAAGGAGTTTCGGGCCTTCAGATTGTTTGGCTCCTGGGGAATAGGTGCACACAAGACGGGACGTTAAGGCCCGGAGGCCCGGATAGGCGGCAGAGCCAGGGCGCCCCTCGCACGCGGGCCCGACCTACCGTGCTGTACGTCTGCTTATTCCTCTTGATCAAGAAGCTGGAGCAGTTCCGGACGACCATCCACTGCAGATGCGCGGACATGGCGGCGGCTGGGGAGAAGCCGGGGGCGTGAGAGATGTCAAACCGAGAGAAGCCAGCCGTGGGCAGGCGGCTGGGTAAACGGCAGCGCCGCCGGGGAAGAGCGAGCGATCGCTCCGCGAGGCCGGAATGGGCGAGCAAGGGAGGCGGGCCGCGCCGACCCCGCCGAGACGGAGGAGGGGGGAGGAGGGCAGCGAATGGTGCTTGGGTCCAAGGAGAGAAAGCCCAGGCGGGAGCCCGAGGCCGTGGGCGCGAGATGGCGGCCACGCGGGGCGGACAGAGGCCTCACACTCACCTCCTCTCCCTACGGCGGCCGGAGACGGAAAGGGAGACGCCAGAGGCGGGACGACACCTTTAAGATGGCCACGCATTTCCGCTTCCGCCCGTGGCGCGCCCGAACTCGGCTACCCAGCTTCCTCCGGACCTTGGGTTCCGCCTCCGAGGAGACTCGGGAACCTTCGGAAATCTTCGTCCGAAGAGCCCGGCGAGTTCTCGCGGTGCGTGCGGTGACGAGGCGCCGGGGGCGGGTAGGAAGGCTTCGGAACTCCGTGGCTGGGTTTTCGTGAGGCTCCAAAGGCAGAGACTCCCCGCAGCTATCTTCCTGTCGCATCACCCTAATCGGTTCAGTCTGCACTGAGCGCAGGGTGGGCACTAATAAATAGTTTGGAAAAAAGAAAAAAAAAGGGTTTTGCGCCCTTGTCCAGATTTCGAGCTGGGCTCCTCCGGCCTCAGCCTTGTGGATGCAAATATTGAGGATTCCAGATCTCACATTAAGTGGAGCTTAATTGATTTCAAGATTTATTTATTTTTAAAGACTTAATGTTTTGTTAGTTCTTATTTGCTATGCATTGGTGTTTTGCCTGCATGTACGTCTGTGTGAGGATGTTGGATACTCTGAAACTAAAGTTACAGAGTGATGAACTGCCCGGTGGCTACTGAGTTGAACCAGTGTTGACTGGAAGAGCAGCCAGTGCTGTTAACCGCTAAGCCATCTCTCCAGTCCCAACCTAATTTTTTTGTAATATGTATGAGGGCTTTCTTTCTTTCTTTCTTTCTTTCTTTCTTTCTTTCTTTCTTTCTTTCTTTCTTTCTTTCCTTCCTTCCTTCCTTCCTTCCTTCCTTCCGTCCTTATTTCTTCCTTTCTTTTTAAGCCCGGATATATGTATGAATACTATGTGCCTGCCTGGTGCCTGGATTCAGTTTTTGAGCCGCCATGTGGGTGCTGGGAATAGAACTTGGATCCTGTGGAAGAGCAGCCAATACTCTTAACCACTAAGTCATTTCTGCAACCCCAGATTTACTCGTTTTAATTATGATGTATGGGGGTGTTGTGTTAACATGCAAATCCAAAAGAAACCATTGATCCTGAGGGATTAAAGTTACATGCAGTTGTGACCTGCCTCATGGGAGCTGGTAACCCAACCCAGGTTCTCTGTGAGAGCAGCAAGTGCTCTTAACCACTGAGTCATCACTCTTGTCCTCAAGACTTGTTGTTTAAATGGGTGCATGAACTATTTTAAAGATTTACTCTGGTGTGACGTCTTCAGATAGCCGATGATCCCTCTTCTTGACTGCACACAAACACCAGTGCCCAATGGACCATTTTCAGACCTCTAAAAACGTACTGCTGCAGTGTTAAATAAGTTATTCCTTCTGGTTCTGTCTATGCAGAAACATTCCATGTTTGTCCTCGGCAATACCTGGCCAATCCTGGCAGCCCTCTGGCATTTTGTACCACCATCTTTTTTTTTTTTTTTTAAAGATTTATTTATTAATTATATGTAAGTACACTGTAGCTATCTTCAGACACCCCAGAAGAGGGCACCAGATCTCACTATGGATGGTTGTGAGCCACCATGTGGTTGCTGGGATTTGAACTCAGGATCTTCAGAAGAGCAGTGAATGCTCTTAACCACTGAACCATCTCTCCGGCCCCCATAAATTTTTATTTTATAAGTACACTGTAGCTGTCTTCAGACACACCAGAAGAGGGCACTGGATTCCATTACAGATGGTTATGAGCCACCATGTGGTTGCTGGGAACTGAACTCAGGACCTCTGGAAGAGCAATCAGTGCTCTTAACCCCTGAACCATCTCTCCAGCCCACCACAGTCATTCTTAATGTTTTGTTAGCATTTAATCATGCATAAAGTAGATTTATATAACATTTTCGTATGTGTATATAATGTTTTGGGCCATACTCACATACACTCCCACTGCAGCTAGTCTGTGTTTGTGTGTCCAAGTGTGTTTCCTTTATGCTATTCACAGGCTCACAGATGGTTTGTTTACAAGGCTACCAATAGCTGCATCACGGTAGAAAATCATTCTCAGTTTTCTCCAACTCTGAAACTAGATAGAGACTTGGGAGAACCTAGACAGAACTGTCTGGAAGTTTCCCACACCAGGGGAGGATGAACTCATTTAAGGGGTAGATTTGTGAAAAATCAGGACTTCCCTATAACAGCTGTTGGGTCCTCCTAGTGTGGACAATGGCTTGGCAACCATTTGCCTGTGCCATGCTGCCTCCCAGCTCCAGAGTGACCTGGCCATACCCATTAAATTCTCTTTAAGTTGGAGCTGGTGAGATGGTCCTGAGTTCAAATCCCAAACGACCACATGGGGGCTCACACCACCTTCTTCTGGTGTGTCTGAAAGCAGCTACAGTGTACTTACATATAACAACAAGTAAATCTTTTTTTTTTT
>NC_034608.1:1723845-1734010 GCF_900095145.1 Mus pahari | reverse complement strand
TCCTCAGACACTCCAGAAGAGGACTTCAGATCTCGTTAAGGATGGTTGTGAGCCACCATGTGGTTGCTGGGATTTGAACTCTGCACCTTTGGAAGAGCAATCGGGTGCTCTTACCTGCTGAGCCATCTCACCAGCCCTGTCGTTGTTTTTTATGCTGTGCTTCGAGCATGGTAGGCAAGCACTCCACCAAGGGAGCATGCCCGGTTTTTTGTTTCTGATCCCCATTTTGGTTCACTATGGGCCTGGTGGCACAGGTGGCCCTAGGAGGCAGGCACTAAATAGAAACACTAGCTACATTATGCCACCCTGAAGTTTGGCCCCAGTCACCTGGCGCTGCTCAATGGACAGGGTCGTGCGCCGCTGATCCTCCCAGACCTCTGAGCCACACAGAGACTCACCATTCGGGCCACCAGGTCCAGGCTGTGAGCTCAGGTGACCATACAGGCACTGGGCACACCTGGCGCCGGGCCCTAACTCCGCCCCGGGCAGCCGCACCCCGGGACGCTGTCGGGGAGCAGGCGGCGGCGGGCCACCGAGGGCCATGGCGGCGGCGTCACCGGTGTGCGGATCGCAGGCGTCCGCGGTCGGCGCCTCGTCCCCACCCGCGCCCGCACCGGCTCCAGCGGCCGGACTGGGCCGCTGCCGCATGGCGCTGCTGCTGGCCGTGGCCTTGGACGTGGCGGGCATGGCGGCGCTGCTGACCGGCGTGTTCGCGCAGCTGCAGGTGCGCGGCCGCGACTTCGGGGACCTGCTCATCTACTCAGGGGCGCTGCTGGTGTTCTTGAGCCTGCTGGGCTGGATTCTCTGGTACACCGGCAACATCGAGATCTCGCGCCAGGAGCTGGAGCGCGACTACGGCCTGCGGCCCTCGGCGATTGCCCGCCTGGCGCGCAAGCTGTCCCGTCGCTGGTCGGCGCCCGCCACCGCCAGTCCCCGGACCCCAGCCGGTCTCCGCTCAGCGCGCAGAGCGAACCGCGCGCCCCAGCCTTCCGCCTCCGGCTCCCGCCGCGTGCGCCTGCAGCTCGCCACGCTTGAGGCGGGATCCGGGGCGGCAGGCACGGGCAGCGAGTGAGCCCCAGGTGAGGACACCAGAAAGAGTGAGATGTGGTGGGGAGACGGACACGTCGCTGGAAGGGGAAACTGCAGGAGAGTGAGTCAGAGATAGCAGAGACTCAGAAGGATGGGTGGGACAAAGTTGGGAGTCACAGCACATCCTCCTCCCTTTGCTCCACTCCACGTGCACCAGGCCTCGTGCCATCCTCCCTGTAGCCAGTTCTCTGAGCTCATTACTGTTACTGTACAAGAAGCTCGGAAAGTAGGTGACACTCTTGTCTGGACCACATAAATGTGCAAATGAAAGACCAGACAGGTAGTCCTAATGTGAGGCAACGAAGAACCAGTGGGCAGAGAGGGAAAGCGCCCTCATTCCTTTCCCTTTCTCTGATATCTGAGACAAGGTTTCACGATGTAGCCCTGGTTGACCTGGAACTTGATATGTAGACCAGGCTGCCCTTGAAGATCAGCTTGTCTCTGCCTCCAGAGTGCTGGGATTAAAGGCATGTGCCACCACTCTTGGCCCTTTATTTGTGTGTGTGTGTGTGTGTGTGTGTGTGTGCGCGCATTTGTGACACAATGTTTTTGTGGCATCTATTCTCTTTCCAGCATGTAGGCCTTGGAGATCAAACTTGGTGGCAAGCACCTTTACCCAATGCGCCTTTTTTTTTTTTTTTTNTTTTTTCGGGACAGGGTTTCTCTGTATAGCTCTGGCTGTCCTGGAACTTACTTTGTAGACCAGGCTGGCCTCGAACTCAGAAATCCACCTGCCTCTGCCTCCCGAGTGCTGGGATNAAAGGCGTGTGCCACCACGCCCGGCTCTATATTTCCTTTCTTAAACTCTCTTCAGCTTCTCTGTTTCCACATTCTTGTCATCTCATCAAACCCAGGCCATTGGCTGATGTGTAAAACCTGTTTTTAAGTTCTGCTTTTTCCCACATTTTAATTGTATTTAAATCAGACCACAGACAGACAGATGTCCTCCATAGCGAGGAGGGCCATTGCTATCTGCAGTCCAACCAGAAAACTTCCAGAATGCTCTTTAGGCACCAGTGCACTCCTCTGACCTCCTCTGAGTATTCATATTGTCTGAGCCCATTCCTATTGCTGTTTGATGGCCATATGGTATATCTCTGTGGGAGCTGGTTATCACATCTGACAGAGAGCCCCAGACAGGTAAAGCTGGGGTCTCCGGTGTCTTTGTTTCTAACACTACCCAGCAAAAAGTGTGAGCTCAGGAAAGGGTGATAATGGGTGGATCCTTAAGTAGATGGGATAAATGTATTATGTACAGATTGATGGACGAATGGATACATTTTAGTTGATAGATGGGTGGATGGAGAACTGATGAGTTGGCTGATGGATGGACTGGTAAATTGTTTGTTGAAGAGTGTGATGATGAATTGGGTGAGCGGGAGCAGATAGAATGAATGATTTGATGGATGGGTGAAATGGTTTGACAGGACCAGTGGATAGATGAATGAGTTTTTGCTTTGTTTCTGAGACAAGAGTCTTGCTGGGTGTCCCCAGGTTCACCTTGAACACAGTCCTCCTGGTTAGCATCAGATTAGTTGTTTACTAGATGTAGTGAATAGGTGGGTGAATTCATAGGGTTAAATGAAGAGAGGCATAAATGGGCAGTTAGATGGATAGTTTGGGCAGGTAGATACACAAATAAATGGATGGGTTTGGTTTTTTGGATGGATGGGAATGACTGAATCCATTTCCTAGGTGGGATTTCTGTAAAAAGATTAAATCCTAAAACTGTGGTATGTATGTGTTCATGTGCGTACATTTGTATAGAGGTCAGAGGATTAATTTTTGTGTCATTCCTCAGGAACTAGCAATCTTGCTTTTTGAGACAGGATCTCTGGTTGGCCTGAAGCTCACTGATTAAGCTACACTGACTTGCCAATCAGTCCCAGGGATTTAAGAGTCTCCGCCTCCACAGCACTGGGCTTACAAGCACCATGGAGCCTGGCACTTTTTATATAGTGCACGCTAGTGAGGGCCCCATGGTGCATCTGAGGGTCAGAGAACTTCTTTCATGAACAGATTCTCTCCTTCCACCATTGAACTTAGGTTGTCAGGATTACATGGCAAGTGTGTTTGCCCAATGAGATAGCTCACCAGCCCAAGACATTCTTACTTTTCTCCTGGGATCCAAAGAAATTCTGTGCTTCATGAGAACTAAGAATTTGATCCTCTGTTCTGTGGTTCAAATGAGGAAACCGTTAGGGCTAGGGGTGTGGCTCAGTTGTAGAGAGAACTTACTATTTATTTTTAGTATGTGTGTATCTCAGTGTGCTCTGGAGTGTGTGTGTATGTGTATAGAAATCCGAGGGTAACCAGTGAAAGTAGGTTCTTCCCTTCCATCATGAGGGTCCTTTTGGTTTGATTTTTTGGGACAGGAGCTCACACTCCATAGCCCAGGCTAGACTTTGAAGATCCTTTTTGCCAGCTTCCAGGTGTTGGGATGCCCCAACTGTTTCATTGTCTATTTTTTTTCCATCTCTGTTTATCTCGCCATCTTTGTGACTCCCCCCCCCCCCAGGTCTGTCTCCGTGCCTCTGTCTCTTTGCTTTCCCCTGTCATAAACTCACATCAGTGGATTCTGGTGAGTTAGAAGCACATTTTCGGACACATCCCCTGGGGGTTCTACAGCCAGCAGAGGGAGGGGGTCGGGGAAAGCTTGAGTGTCCATCAGCGAGTAAGGGTCTCCCTGGCCTTTCGTGGGCTAGGCAACCTCAGAATGAAAGGGCAGAAGAGGAGCAAACCTAACTAGCCACTAACCCCACCTTGCCTTCCCACAGACCACCTCATCCTCAGGACCTGACTGAGACATGCAGCTAACCTGTGCATCACTCGGCCACCAGGATACCCACCTGTCACCTCACTTGGATAAATGTTTCCGTTTTGGAGCAGTGCTTGCCTGTCTGGTTAAGGGGAGTGATATGCCAGGCCAAGACACCGTTGATCTTGGGGTTCCCTAGGGATATAGGACTTCAACTTCTTACTAGCCCTTCAACAGGGGCACCTGGGGGGTGAGAAGAAGGATCTCCAGTGCATGCAGACCCACCCACCCAGCCCAGGCTTCCCTAGGGTAGTTTAGATCTCCCAAGAAGAACAGACACAGGGGCACACTGAACTTGCAAGGTAATTACTGCGGGGTTGGTCCTTATATAGAAGATGGCATTGATGCAGGATGCCTGCAAGATGAGGAGGAGGAGGAGGAGGAGGAGGAGGAGGAGGAGGAGGGGGAGAGAGAGAGAGAGAGAGAGAACTAACTGAACTGAATTTGGCCAGACTGAATCTGAGTGTAGACAACACACTTCCAAGAAAAGGCTTGACAGTGGAGACTCTGGGAGCTCAAGCCCTTGCTGGATGTTTTGCATACACTTCTGTAGCCACTCGGGCATTGTGCTGAGGGGCAAGAGAACTTTGAGAGCTGGAGACTAGCTGGTCCATGGTGCTTCCTAAAGCAGCATGGCTTAGGACATGTTCCCATGGCTATGTGTGTCCCTAATACCCCAACTCCCCCTATTGGCAGCTCACTTCATTGTAGCCCCATACAGAAGCTCCCACACCAGAACCACCTCCAGTTCCTTCCTTGGTTCAGATCCACACTACTTATCCCCAGAACTCACTCCTAACAAACTCCTCTACACTAAGCTCACAGTCCCTAATCATACCCAGTGCCCACATTCAGTCCTCACTCCTTAATCTCCCTCAAAGTACACGTGCACACTGTGCAAGGCTTCCAGAAGGCCACCTGCTCCCCACAGATCTCAAAAAAAAAAAAAAAAAGACACACATTTATATGCTATATCTGTATTAAGGGGTTCTCCAGGGTTGCCTTACTCTTCACCTCCCTCTGTGTCTTCCCCGGAAACTATAGCTGCAATTTCTAATTCAGTGCCTCTTGGGGACTGGAGAAACGTAGTTGACTTGCTGGCCGTCCGTCGGTCCTTAGACAGTGCGGAGACCGTCTTTGACAGTCGACTACATTTCCCATGTAGAAAGTTTGGTAGGTGCAGCATGTCTTGGCGCTTGGCCCACCTGGTGGGGAGAGCACATGTTCAGCCTGAGCCACCCACACCTTCCGTGGCGAACCATGCCGACCGACCTCCCCCAGCCACACTCACCAGAAGAGACAGATAACGGTGATCAGGAAGAGTAGGCTGCCACAGGTCCAGCCCAGTGCCCACATATGCTTCCTCCGCATATTTTCTAGAGAAGGGGAGGAGGAAGCTCCAGGGATCCACCCTCTGGAACCCTCACCCTCTGAAACATCCAGTCTGCCACCAGGTCACTCACCATCTGGCCGCTGATGATAGCATACACCATCCCGGTAGCAGCATCGCAGGCGTAGGCAGAGGTTGGGGTTCTCGATTGCTGCCTGACCCCCACAGCTCTCCCTGTCCCACACATCTCCCTCACAGCCTAAGGGCCACCACAGTGGGTGCTAAGTAAAAAAAAAAGAACTGTCCCTGGAAGCTACAGGCACAAGAGTGCCAAGGCCAGGTTGCAGTACTGTGTATTTGGCAGTATTTAGAGAACCCAAGAGTCCAGACCGAGCCCTCCTCCCTCAGACCTAGGGGTTCCAACCCCAGCCCTCTTCCTTCAGAGAGTCGATTCCACAATCCTTCTCCCTCAAGTTCAGGAGTCAAGGTTGCAGGCATCCCTCCAGACCCCAGACCCAGGGACCAAGGTCCAGTTCTCTCTCAGACGGAGTCCAGGCTTCAGCCCTCCTTGAGTCCCAGAAGTTGAGTTCCTAGCCCTCCTTCCTCAGATCCAAGGGTCTACCCCCCAGCTCCTTTCCTTTGAACCCAGGGGTCAATCCCCCAGCCCCTCTCGCATATCCTACAATCTTAATTTGGGGCACCCTCCCCCAGGGCCCCATGATTTTGGCTCTTACTCCATGGGTAGAAAAATCCCTGGATTCCATTCGCATCTGTGGGAAAGAAAGGGTGATGTTGGGAGATTGTGTGGCAGCCAACGTGGTGGTGGCCCTGTCCACAGCCCCCTGAAGTCCTCCTCCTCTGTACCCTCACCTACTGAGCCCTGCATCAGCAGGAGAAGGCCCAAAGCTGAGATCCCAGACCCCACCATGTTACCTCCCCAGACCTCTGGGGCCTCTGCAAAGAAACCTTGAACAACGACATCAACCCTAGCAACAGCTGGGCTCCGCCTCAAAAGCTTCAGCCCCAGAATTCTTAGTTCTGTTGCTAAGGAATCCCCTCAGCAAGGGGTTCACAAGGAGGGGTGCCCCGGTCCCATCAATTCTATCTAGGAAGTAGTTCTTTACTTAGGAGAAGAGGAGGGTGGGCATTGGGAGATTTCAAATTTAGAGCCTTCTCAGCAAGGGGAGAGGAAAAGAGAAACCAGGACAGGGCACGGGGCTAGAGAGGTCTTCCTGTCTTCATCCGGGACCTGACAGGGTACGGATATGGGACTGGGGAAATCTTGGAGTTGTAGAACCCATTTCTTTCCTAAGTCAATGTCCAATGAGGTAACCTCAAGAGACCCAATGTCCAATGAGGTAACCTCAAGTTCAGAAATCCCCATTGCAAGTGGGTATTTATCCTTTTAGCAATGGGAGGGGGAAGGACCCTAGGATAGTGGGGTCTCCCTGAGCCCCATTGTTAGAGAAGGTTTCCTCAGCAACCAGAGGAGAGGAGGAAGAGACAGTGAGGGCTGGGTGGTGGGTTGGTCTTGGGTTTCACGTCGCAGGCTCCAGCAGGCATCTGCTTTAGGGAACATAGACCAGGGGCGGGACTGACTTCCTGGCCCCGCTGAGACAGAGGTGTGGTCCCTGTTAGAGGCTGTAATGGTGACTCCTGCCAAAGGTTTCAGGTCCCCAAAGAGACGGCAGCTTCCCATTTGTTAGTGAGGGAACGCAAGCTAGAGCAACTTGGGTTGTCTTGTGTTTGTTTTACCCAAGATTGCCCTCCTAGCTTCCAGCAAGCCAGATTGGAGAACATGTCACTATGGTTCCTCGTTCACCTGAGTGCAATATCCCCCTGGCATAGTGAGAAGTGTTCCTTGGTGCCTGAGGGAGGTCTGGGATTGGCCCTGGGCTCATGCGATGGCTGGGGCACCCCATGGATCCTTGGGTCTGAGGGGGTGACTATGTCTGCAGAAGGGAATCCTTGAGACTGAGAACTGTGACCCTAGAGACTGAGGGAGGCAGGTTTTGGGAACCTGAGTCTGCGCAGGAAGACCTGGGTCCTGGACTCCTGAGGCTTTTAGGGGAAGAAGCTAGATCTAAGACTCTGGCATCTGAAGAAGGAAGGCTCTCGCGGTCTGAGGGAGGAGTGGTGGGGTCTAGACCCTTGATTCTGAGGAAGCCTGGGGCCCGGATTTCAGATCTGAGGGGGGGGGGGAAAGGTTCTGGGACCTGGCTTGTCCCTTCCGTGGGAGGGAGGGGTCTGAACTCAGACCCCTGTTTCCCAAGAAGCTTAGGAGGGTGACTCTCTTTCATCTCTAGGTCCTACAGTAAACATCCTAGAGGGTGCTGAGTGGGCCCTGGGCTGTCTCCGTCAGAGATGACACAGGTCCGAGGGGGCTCGGCAGGGGGCCTGGGGGTGGGGGTCAGAGGGGTTGCCGGGATGAGGCTGGGCAGCTGCTGACCATTTCCTGTGTCAACACCATCTGGACCCACTTCCCAATTCCCTGGATTCCTCAGGGATCAAGGAGGGGGTGGAGGTGGAGCTGCCTGGACGGACCGCCGGACCGCCGCGGATTGGGATTGGGGAGGGGGGGGGTGCGCCGTCAAGGCCCTCACCGCTAATGACAGGTTTGGGCTGCCTCTGTGGCTGACCTGCCTCGTCACCCCCCAGAGGCCAGACAGGACCCCCCAGGGACAGACAGACGGACACACACACAGCCTGGGGATGTGCTGACATCATGCCCGGCCAGCACCAGCTCACCCCAGGGGCCAGCACACCATCAAGGAAGGGCCCCCCTGGCTAGATCCCCACATCCTAGGGACGCCTCGTGATGGTCTTCAGAGGCCTTCTACTCTCTGCCTCTTTGTGTTTGAGTACTCGAGCTGGTCTCCCTAGCATTCTTTTGCTCTGTCATTGGGCTGTGAGATCCTGTTTGTATTTGTTTATTTCTGCTATCTTTCGTCATTTGGGGGGGATTCCCAAAAGTCTCCCACCTCATCTGTCTCTCTGTCTCATTTTCTTTCTTTTTTTTTTTTTCTTTTTCTGTCTCATTTTCATAGAACTGGCATCCCAGCCCTCACCCAGGCAGGACTCCCAAGTCCACTCCAGTCCTTCTGTGGTCACTCTGGGGAGGGTGAGTCTTTCCCCACAATCCCCAGGTTGGAAAGTGAAGCAGGACGGCGACCCAGACTCTCAAACTTCCTCAAACACAAAGCTCTCCCAATTGGAGGACAACAAATTTTTCTTATACCAATATAAATATAAAAAAAAAAAAAAAAAAAAAAAAAATGAGGGTTTAGTACCCTGGATCTGAGGAAGAAGGGCTGGCAGGGGTCTGTTCCCCGGCCTGGGTCTGATGGAGGAGGGCTGGCTGGCTGGGGTCTGTTCGCTGGGTCTGAGGGAAGAGGGCTGCAATCTAGAACCCTGGTTCTGAAAGAAAAGAACAAGGGTTTGTCCTCTGGGTATGACAGAAGAGGGTTGGGTACCTGAGAGCCTGGATCTGAGGGAGGAGAGCTGGGATCCAGAGCCTTGGGTCAGAGGGAGGAGGGCTAGGGTCTGTACCCAGGGTTTGAGTTTAACCCTCTCAGGAGGGTTAAATACCTGAGAATCTGGGCCTGATGGACAAGGGCTGGGGTCTGTACCCCGGGTTTAAGGAATATGGGGAGATGAGGAGGTGTGGGGGGATGGTATGAGTTCTTGAATCTCAGCTGGGGGAAGGGGCTGGCATTTACAGTCCCTGGTATTGGCCAGGTCTGGCTACAAGCCCAGTCCCCTATCCCCTCAGGCCAGTCTATTCCCCAGGCTGGTGGCCTGAGTCACCTTGGCTAGCCCCCATGATGGGGGGGGTGCTACGTCAGCTCTCCCCTCACTGACGCAGCGTTGGGCCCCCCACGCTGACTCAGCCGGAAACAGGCCCCCTGAGGGGCGGAGACCCAGTGGTCAGAAGCCTGGGTCCTAGCAGGAGCAGGGCCTGAGGAGGGCCCCTGGGGGGCCTCTCCAAGGGGTGGTGTGACAGACCAAGAAAGGGAGAGAAAGAGCTCTTACCTGAGGCGATGAGGTCATATCCCACCATTGGGGTGGGGGTGGGGGCTGTGACCTCACCCCCTGGGGGATCTGAGCAGTTCTTCCCCCCCTAGTGGTGAAAGATGGGGAGGGGGAGCCTCTGGCTGCCAAGTCAGTCCAAAGCCAGCCCTCACCCTACTCCCCCATCTCCAGCCAATGCAATGGGCCCAAAAGATGGGCATGGGTGGTCTACAAACAGATTTTTTTGCAGTTCATGTAACTGTCCTGTATTCAGGGCTATCCCATTTCCCTCTTGAGGAGGAGGCTTCTGGGGATATATGTGAGCTGATTTTGATGTCGCCATCTCTTAAGGGGCTGTAATTCTGAACCAATGGTAGTCACCCGTTGAACACGGTGTGTGGGTATTGCTGCAGTCACTGAACTGGTGTGTTTGGCTCTTACCTGGATAGACTATTACATCCCCTTCTCTGAAGGCGGCTTTGTCTGAGTTTCTAGTACCCATCCACTCACCACTCATTTTGCCATCTCTCGCAGTGACTACCTGTGCCTCAGTATAGCTGATAGACTATAACCATGAGATCAAAAACAGTTCTCTAGTAGTAGTTTGCACAAGACTCCTCACTGTGGCATTTAGGGGTCTGAAGGGATTTATGCCTGTCTGGGAATGTATGTATATGTGGGTGGGCATCTGTACTTACATGCAAGTGTACAGAGGCCAGAGGGGGACACTGGGAAGTTTATCACTCTCAACCTTATGTGCTTGAGAAAGGGTCTCTCACTGAACCTGGAGCTAGGCTGGAAGACAAGCCCTAGTGACCACCACCCCCCCCCCCGCCATCTCCACCTCTCCACCCACAGGGCTGCAGTTACGCATGCTTAGCTTTTTATATACGTACTGTGGATTCAACTCAGCTCCT
>NC_034608.1:1720120-1723838 GCF_900095145.1 Mus pahari | reverse complement strand
CCCCCCCCCCCGGTCATCTCCTTAGCCATAGAAGATAATCTCGGCCCCATTTATGGAACTGGCGAGATGGGGGAAGGGCAGCAACCCAGCTGAGACCTCTGTAGAGACTTTATCCCCTTTCTCTGGTCCTCGCCTTACCTCATCTAACCTGTCTCCCAGGTGACCTCATCTTTGGTACATTCTTCTGCAGCCTGAGTCTTCTCTTTCCATGTCTGTGGCCCCTTTCCCCCGGGAGATCTCTGCTTCTTTTTTTAAAATGGGGTTTCAAGTAGCCCAGGTTAGCTTTAGTCTTACTGTGTAGCTAAGGATGATCTTGAACATCTGAACTTCCTGCCTTCGCCTCCCCAGGGCTGAGAGTGTGAATGTACCATCACATTGCCAATTGAAGCTCCTCAGCTTCCGGTGTGTCTCCATACATAGAGGCTATGTATCTATATATCCTGCTGTTCCCATCTCTGGGCATCTGTCAGCCCATCCTGGGTTTAGAGGCTCCATCTCTGCCCCCCGTGTTCAGATTCTCCCTGTCCCTCACCTCCACCTCCTCAGGCCCTGGACTTGCCTCTCCTACTGCCTCACCATCTCTCAGTACTAGCCCTGGTCCATGCAGACCACCACCCACAACCAGGCTCCATAGAGCTCTTGAGCCGTGTGTGTCTGTCCCAGCCCGTGGAGGTGGAGGGAGGGGACGCCAATGACCTCACCGGCCCCTCTCAGACCACCCCCCCTTCACTTTTCAACTTTTCCAACTTTTCCTTCCGTGCCCTCCTCCAAGCAAGGCGGTGTGAGCCCTGCTAGGCAGCCGGCTCGTCTGAATGGAAAAGGCAGGAGGGAGGGTGAGTCAGGATGTGTCAGGCCGCCCTCCCCTGCTGCCTGCCCCCCGCCCGCCCGCCCCGGCCCCCTATATAACCCCCCAGGCGTACACACTCCCTCACTGCCTGGCCCTTGCTGCTCACACTCACAAACCTCCCCTCCCCAGGCCGAGGCCCAGCTGACCCCCTGGGCTCCCCCGGCAGCGGACAGGGAAGGGTTAAAGCCCCCCCCCAGGCTCCCTGCCCCCTGCCCTGGGGAACCCCTGGCCTGTGGGGACATGAACTGTAAGTTGGTTCCAGTTCATGGGTGAGGGGACAGGGTTGGGGAGGGGGGTTAAGGATTGAGGGAGTGGGGAGGATGGGAAGCAGAGTAGGGACAGAGGGACAGAAAAGAGGAGTCACACGGGGAGTCAGACTGAGAAAGAATAGTGAGGAAAGTGGGAGTTTAAGAGAAGAGATGAAGAGAGAGAGAGAGAGAGAGAGAGAACAAGAAGGCAAGGGACAGCCAGACAAGGACAGAGGGACAGATAGATGCTGGGAGGTGATCCTTAAGGGCTTGGGTATCCCAGGGAGTCAGTGGGAATCTAGGAACAGAGACAACCACGAATTCCAACAGCGTGGCTCAGGGAGGGAAACTGAGACAGAGAATCCCAGATGACAGCAAGCCCCAGAGGACTGGGAACAGGCAGGGGAGGCAGACGAAAGAGAGGTGCGGACAGAGAGCTTAAAGAGCCAGACAGATGCGCACCGGCTAGGGGACGGGTGCACCGACAGACGGCCGAGGAGGGGCTAGCGAAGGACTAGGCATAGCTAGAGGGGACCAGGGGGCGGGCTGGGGGTGTGATACTCGAGCTTGGCGGCCCGGGGGGCTCTGATTGGCTGGCTGTCTCCGAGGTGGGCGGGGCAGCTGGGGGATGGGCAGCCGGCAAAGGAGCTGTCCCTAGCCCCTGAGCCCCGAACGCGGCCCGACGGGTCTCCAGCTGCGTGCGTCCCTGAGCGCCTCTCAGACCAGGTGCGCCCAGGTCCTCCCCGACCCAACCGCCCAGCCCTCCGCAGCCACCTTTGTGGGCAGATGGGAATGGGTCCAGGCACCTTCCTGGAGAGGAATCCTGTGTTCGGGTGTCAGCTCCAGTCTCTGACTCCTACCACTGTTCCCAGGCCGGCTCGGGCTCCCGGGGCAGGGGAGGGGGGCAGGTTCTGGCCTGTACCTCCCCCCCTCATGCCCCGCCCCGGGGCCCAGATTCCGGCGTCCGGGGGCGGACGGGAGACGCCCGGCCCGTCTACCCGCCCCGGGCCGCGTCTGCTCCGACGGGCGGGGCAGCCAGAGCCAGGGAGGGAGAGGGAAGCCCGCCCGGGCTCGGGCTTTGCGACCTGCCCCGGGGCGCCCCACCCTGAGACTCAAGACCTCCAGGTCCTCCTCCCTCAGATCCAGGCGTTCAGACTCCAGCCCTCCTCCCTTAGACCCAGGAGCCCAAACCTCAGCTCTTCTCCCTCAGAACCTGGAGTCCAGAGTCTAGCCTTCATTCTGCAGATCCAGGGTCCCGAGGCCCAGCCTGCCCTCCCTCAGACCCAGAATCCAGGCTCCATCCATCCCTCCTCCTCCAGACCGTAAAGTCCAGACCACAGTCCTTCAAGACCAAAATTCCGAACTCTAGCTTACCTCACTCAGACCCAGAGTTTGGCCTGATTTCTCCCTTCTGTCCACAGGTGTTTGTCGCCTGGTCCTGGTGGTGCTGAGCCTCTGGCCAGATAGAGTCTTTGCCCCTGGGCCACCAGCTGGCTCCCCTCGGGTCTCTTCAGACCCTCGTGCAGATCTGGACAGCGCCGTTCTCCTAACCCGATCCCTCCTGGCAGACACACGGCAACTAGCTGCACAGATGGTAGGAGATTGGAGGGACGGGGTATATAGAATGACAGTCACTGCTCTCTCTCATGGGCACTTGATGAGGGGGAGAGCTTGGGGTTCCCCTCACAGCTTTTTTTCTCACCAGAGAGACAAATTCCCAGCTGATGGAGATCACAATCTGGACTCCCTGCCTACCTTGGCCATGAGCGCTGGGACATTGGGATCTTTGCAGGTGAGCGCTGGCTGATAGGGAGGGCTGAAAGACGGGTGGCTGAGGGCACACGCGTGTTAACAGTTCCCTGGTTTCCATTCTTTGTCCCTAGCTTCCTGGTGTGCTGACAAGGCTTCGAGTAGACTTGATGTCCTACCTCAGGCATGTACAATGGCTGCGCCGCGCAGGTGGTCCTTCCCTAAGGACTCTGGAGCCAGAGCTGGGTGCCCTGCAAGCCCGACTGGAACGGCTACTCCGTCGTTTACAGCTCTTGGTATGCTCTGACTCCTAGACTTTTGACTTCCATTCTGATCCCTCTGACCCTAAGAAACAACAGCCTGGGGTTTTGATTCTTCCACACGCTCAGACAGGTTTCCCTGTGCAGCCCTGGCTGTCCTGAAAACTCCTCACTGGCCTTGAACTCAGAGCTCCACCTGCCTCTGCCTCCTGAGTGCTGGGATTAAAGGGGTGCACCGCCACCACCCTGCTGAGATTTTCATCCTCACACCTCAGAATCCCAGACTGACTTTTGAACCCCATCCCCCAGATCTGACCCCTGCAAATGAGATATTCAAGATCCTGTAACTGTGAGACCTTGAGGTCCTAAGACCCGAATCCTACAGAGCAACTGTTAACCGATCCCCAAGCTACAAGCCACCATAGACCATTGTCTTGTGTCCCCCAAATCCCAGCCCATGATACTATGAAACCCCAACTCTGACCACTTGTCTAAAAGTCTAGACCCTGAATCCCAAGATCCTTAGACCTAAGACCCCTTTTCTGAGTTAACAGGATCCAAATCTCCTCATGAGAATTAGAGGCCTAGGGTCCTTTTTTTTTTTTTTTTTTTTT
>NC_034608.1:1718336-1720080 GCF_900095145.1 Mus pahari | reverse complement strand
CCTGCCTCTGCCTCCCATGTGCTGGGATTAAAGGCGTGCGCCACCATGCCCGTTTTTTTGTTGTTGTTTCGTTTTTCTTTTTTAAGAGGCCTAGGTCTTAAGATGCCTAAAACTGTAAACCTCTAATACCCCAAACCCCAGATCCAAGCCCCACCCCCCCCAGATCCCAGCCCAGCCCCCCCCCCACCCCAGATCCTCACATCTCAAGGACCCAGCCCTAATCTCTAAGAGACAAGATCATGACTGAACCAACCTTGACACTCTACAATGCTAGACCTCAAGTGTGGTCCCTAGCAGAGTACAGTGGCAGTTGCCTGTAAGTCTCAGCACTTAGGAGGCACAGGTAGGCGGTTGTCACAAGTGATTTCCAGGCTAGCGATAACGGAAAACGTAGCAGAAACCCGTCTCAGACGAAGCAAAGCCAGGCATGGTTAGCACCTGATTGTACTCCCAGTGTTTGGGAGGTGGTAAACGAAGAGGTCAAGGCCATGTCAGTTGTGTAGTGAGATTGAAGCCAATCTGGGCTTATAAGATCTTGTTTCAAAGTCCCCCCCCCCAGCCCTATGTCTCAATTAAATTTTCAATATTATAAGTTTTTAATATAGATAGCCTAAATTCCAGAATCTCAGGCCGGTAGTCCAATAGACTTCAGACTTTGGTCCCTGCCTGTAAAGACTCTGGGTCTCAAATTCTTGCTCCTAACCCCATGCCCTGGACATGGTCCCTAGACTCCAAGTTCTAAGACACTAGCTCTGACCTTCTGAGAAGGCGTGGCAAGCGCCATTCATTCCCTAATGCTCATTCCTTAAGTCCCTTAACCTGGTCCTTGGGACAGTGACCTCTGTGTGTGTACGCACATGCGTGCGTGCGTGCGTGCGTGTTCATTAAAACATGAACACACAGAAATGAGAGCCTAGGGTCCAGAGGTCAACATTGGGCATCTTTCTGGGTTGATCATGTTCCACCTCCATTATGTTGCTGAGGTCTTTTTTGTTTTTCTCTTTGAGAATTTTGAGACAGGGTTTCTCTGTGTAGCCCTGGCTGTCCTGGAGCTCACTTTGTAGACCAGGCTGGTCTCAAACCGAGAGGCTCTGCTCTGCTTTTTGAGAAGAGGTTTCTCACTGAACTCAGAACTCAGCAATTCAGCTAGACTGGATGGCTGGCAAATCCCCAAGAATCCTCCCGTCTAATTTACCCAGCACTTAGATTACAGGCACATGCTGGTGTGCCCAGCTTTTTTACATTAGGCCCAGAGGTTTGAACTCATGTCCTCTTGATTGTGAGGCAAGCACTTTACTACTTTATTAATTGTGCATTCTCCTAAGCCTTGGGGTTTGATTGTTAAGAATTCTTTATTTTCTTATTTATCTTAATTCCAGCACTTGGGAGGCAAAGGCAGGCGGATTTCTGAGTTCAAGGCCTGAGTTTTTGGTCTACAGAGTGAGTTCCAGGATAGCCAGGGCTACATAGAGAAACCCTGTCTCGTCTCGAAAAAAAAAACAAAACAAAAAAAGTATTTATTTTGTGTATATGAATACACTATAGCTGTCTTCAGACATACCCAAAGAGGGCATCAGATCCCATTACAGATGGTTGTGAGCCACCATGTGGTTGCTGGGAATTGAACTCAGGACCTCTGGAAAAGCAGTCAGTGTTCTTTTTTTTTTTTTTTTTTTTTTGGTTTTTCGAGACAGGGTTTCTCTGTATAGCTCTGGCTGTCCTGGAACTCACTTTGTAGACCAGG
>NC_034608.1:1709064-1718331 GCF_900095145.1 Mus pahari | reverse complement strand
TCACTTTGTAGACCAGGCTGGCCTCGAACTCAGAAATCCGCCTGCCTCTGCCTCCCGAGTGCTGGGATTAAAGGCCTGCGCCACCAGGCCCGGCGCAGTCAGTGTTCTTAACCACTGAGCCATCTCTCCAGCCCCCCAAACTGCCTTTCCTATGTATCCTTGAATCCTGATCCTTCCATCTCTGCTTCTCAAGTGCTGGGATTACAGATGAGAACCACCACACCCAGCACAGCTTCAACTTCCTAAACTCCAGACCCTCGCCTTTTGCTAACCTTCTTTCTCTCTTCAACAGATGTCTCGCCTGGCCTTGCCCCAGGCCACCCCAGACCAACCTGTGGCCCCCCTGGGCCCTCCTGCCTCAGCCTGGGGAAGCATCCGGGCAGCTCATGCCATCTTAGGAGGGCTGCACCTGACCTTGGACTGGGCCGTGCGGGGCCTGCTGTTGTTAAAGACGCGGCTGTGACTCGGGACTGAAAGCCACCATGGATACCACCCTTGAAAGCCAGATCTTATTTATTTATTTATTTTGGTACTTGGAGGGGGGGGCATGATGATCAGGGGCATGCCACACCCCAAACAACCACCCCGCACCCAGCTAGATCGTCTTTCCAGTAGACCTGGGTGAGGGGGATCACCTGTGGCTTATTTATACTTATTTATTTAAAGAATTGGGGTGGGTGGGGTGGGTGCATCTGAGAGTCTGAGGAGCAGGGAACTGAGATCCTGGGTTCTGGGGTCTCTATGAAGTCTATTCACAGTGTCTTCCTCACCTCCTACATTATTTATTAAACAATTACTTTTTATATTGAGAGGAGGAAGGAGGGGGGGGGAAAGGAAGCCTGGGGTTTTATACCAAAATGTGAGTTTTTTTTGTGAGTCGGAGAAGTGAGGGGATTTAAATACATATCTATTTAGAGGTTATTAGCAGGAGTACGCAGAAAGGATCGGAGTCTAAACTGGTACCCTAGCACTTCAAAGGTCCTCAACAGATACTTAACAAAAAGTTCCACAGCATCACCGTATAACTAACAGCCCCTGGATAGTGCAGAGCTGTAAGGTACAAGGTGGTTTGTTTCAGCAAAATTCACGATGGCCAATGGGAAACAATCTAGGTTTTCTGGAGGGGCGGGCAGAGGATGGATGAATACAGCTGGGGATGCCTCCACACGATGACGTTCTAGCTTGCCAACCGTAAAAAGGCAAGTTCCAGGCGAAGACTGCTTTAGATATTGAACGTCCCTGCGACCCGGGAGCAGCAGATGGTAGAACCGCTCTTCCTATACATGAGTATAGACTGTTTTGTTTTTTCAAAACAGAAACACCACAATGTTGACAATAGCTGCCTCAGGGTTGAAAACAAGAGATGGCGCAGTGGGTGACGGTTATTGTTTCTGTTTGCATTTTCCAGAGTTTTCACTATGACTGTATTTTGCAGGACACATTTACAAACCATAATAAACACTATTTTTAGAATGGCAGTGTACCAGTCTCTGCCTCACCCCACTGTACAAGCTGCACACCCTCAAAATAGGACTCAGAAGGGACCAAGAAAAATGGTTATTTGAGCCCATGTCCTGGGTCATACTAAGCCATATATATATGTGTGTGTGTGTGTGTGTGTGTGTATGTGTGTAAGAAGTTGTCTTAGGCCGGGTGGTGATGGTGCACGCCTTTAATCCCAGCACTTGGGAGGCAGAGGCAGGCAGATTTCTGAGTTCGAGGCCAGCCTAGTCTACAAAGTGAGTTCCAGGACAGCCAGGGCTATACAGAGAAACCCTGTCTCAGAAAAAAAAAAAAGAAAAAAGAAAAGAAAAGAAAAGAAAAGAAAGTAGTTGTCTTAGATTCAGAAAACGTTGCCCTGTTTTACAAAAGAGGGAAACTGAGGCTCAAGGGGAGGAATTGCTTTCTGTAGGGTATTTTGCCTTGGTTTTGAGTCTTACCTCACAGAGATCTGCCTGCTTCTTCCAGAGTGCTGGAATCAAAACTGTGCCACCATGCCCAGCTTATTGCTCTTCTGCTTATACAGGTAGTTGGCCTTATGTCGTTATGGTACTAGGACTGAGCCCAGGGTCTTGTGCATGCCAGGCAAGCACTTTAACACTCAACGGCATCTCCAAGCCCTTTGCTTTATTTTTCTATTTATTTATTATTTTGAGACAGGGTGTTGTTACATAGCCTAAGATGGTTTCAAACACGATTTTGCAGTCTCTCATCCCTAGTGCTGGGATGACGGTTGTGATAGCCATGCCCACCTATGGTTGTCCTTCCTTTACAGTTCAGTGTTTGGTTGACACGAGCCACTAGGAAGCTGAGGCTCAGCGTGGGGTTGGGTCTTGAGAGTAAGGAAGAAGGACACAGGCAGAGCTAGGCCTGTGATTCAAGTCTTTGGGTTAATGATCCCTATAGAGGTTCTATCACAGATCCCTGGGGGTGGGGGTGGGGTCCTGTGTCATCACAATCTTGGGTCCAGGAGATGGAGATGTTCTGATAAGAGTTCTGAGTCACCTATCCCAGCCCTCAAAAGACTCCACACCTTATTCTGGAATGATGATGCCCCTGGGCAGTTCCCAGGAAGCAGCCCCTGGGGTCTAGTGAGGTCACAAAGCCCCTCTCAAAGGTTCCACCCACGGCCTAGTGCTGACTACCTCTCTGCAGGGCCATGGCCATACCAGAGTCTCTCAGCCCTGGGGACACTCCACTTTCTGTCACTGCTGAGCTCCTGACATCCTTGAAGCCCAAGGGTCCAAAGCTGGTGGGCTGGGGTGGGGGTCAGGGCTCCACTTGGGTCCAGAATCCTTGAATCTACACACCCCCACCCGCCGTTAGGGCAGCCATGAGGCGGCTGTGGCACTTTATTTTCCCTCCACCTCCTCCGGAGCCTCCGAAGTGGGTCCCCATCCTTGGAGAGATGCAGAAGACCCTTCAGATGGCCGAGTACCTGCCCCTCCGCCCGCTGCCCATGTTCGAGAGTAACTTTACCCAGGTCCCCAGCTCCCTGTGCCCCCTGGAAATGGGGGAGGAAGGCTGAGACACAGGAAGAGAGAGGGAACCCCTGGGCAGAGTGGGTTGAACAGGGATTTGGAATTTGAACTCCTGTAGGTAGAAGATGGGTTTGGAAAGAAAGGAGGCTCTCAGGTGAGGGATGCTGGAGGCATGTTGGAGAAAAAAACTGGTTCCAGCCCTGCTCCCTGGCTGCCCCAGGTAACCAACAATGGGACTCCTGCGTTATTGCACAACAAATCCAACAAGCTGACTATGGGTGTTGCGGCATCCTTGCCTGGCCTAGTGCTGCCTGACATTCTGTTGATTGCTCGGCCCCCTGAGGACCAGGAGTCCTCCAGTCTCATCCTAACCAGGTATGTTCCTTGAGCCCCATCCTAGCTCACTCCACTCCATCCTATCGCACTAGCTACCTTGTCTCCCACCTCCCACAGAATGATCCCATTAGACCTTGCCCGCCTGTATGTCCATGATCTGCCCACCTGGCGACTGAAGCTGCGTCTGAGATCTGGCCGTCACTATTTCCTGGCACTGGATGCCCCTGAACATGAGCTGGCCTTTCTGTTTGACCGCTGGATTCGCCTCATCAACATGCTTCGTGGGCCTAAATTATCCCGGACACCAAAAACGGAACGCTCCCTGCTGGAAGTACCCCCAGAAGTCACTCCTGCCTCCACTTGGCACTTTCAGGTGAGGATTCAATGAGCGAGGCCTGGAAACCACCGTCCAGATTCCACAGAGAACAGGGGACCCACAGCCCACAGGCTAGCCGCTCCCACCTCATTGGAAAGGAGCTGGGATCCTGGAATGCTGGATTTAAAGGGAGAGTATGACCTCATGGGACCAAGGAAGAAAAGATGGGGAGGAAGGTGCAGTCTGGGTAGGTAAGACAACAATTATGGGGTGGAAAAAAAAGATCAGTTGGTAAAGATATTATTGCCTAGGAACTATAAGAATCTGAGTTCAGTCCCTCAGAACACACATAATAATGCTGAGAGTTGCCAGGAGTAGTGGCATACATCTTTAATCCCAGCACTTAGGAGGCAGAGGCAGGTGTATCTCTGAGTTCCAGACTAACAGGTTTTACAAAGCCAGTTCAAGGACAGTCAAGGCTACACAGAGAAACCTTGTCTTGAAAAACAAAAACAGTAAACCCAAAACCAAAACAAACGGTGGGGTATACTGGCACAGGCCTGTGATCCCAGTGCTGGGGAGGGAGAGAGGTAGGTTCCTGGCCTTGCCTGATCTACTTAGTAGATTCCAGTCCAGTGACAAAACTCTATCTCAGAAGGAAACACAAACAAACAAAAAACAGACAGTTTCTTGAGGGATAACACCTGAGGATGTCCTCTGGCCTCTACATACACAGACTTGCATACACACACAGACACACATAGGCCAGAAAAGTGGCCAGGAACCCAGGCACAGTGGTACAACACTTGGGAAACCAAGTTAGGAGGCTCCTGCCCCAACCTTTGGGATGGACAGTATGAGGTGGGACCCAGCCTCAGACAAAGGAGATCTCTGGCCTTGTAACTCTTACATTTTGTGCTAATGCGTACTGGTTTCTTTTCTCTTAGTATTTTGTGCTAGTAAGCATTGATTTCTTACCACTCTGTGGCTGAATGTCTCTGGTTCTGGTAATAAACTCCTGTTGGCAGTAGCAGGGGTTTAAGAAGAGAAAAGGGTTAACTGCTAGGGCTCTTTTCTCTCTGGCTCAAGGACCTCTCTTCTCCAGGCAAGAGGCTTGGAACTCATTAAATCTTCATGAACCAGAGAGAGAAGAAAGGAAAAGAAAGAAAATCATTTACACAGATAACATGCACAGGCACACACGCATTCATACACACACACACACACACACACACCACGTATTCATACACACACACACATACCCTGGTCAGGCCCGACCAACTGTCTCATCAACTTCATGAGTGCTCATGCATACTTACATACATACACATATACTTACAGATGTATGTATGTACATACATATAGACATGTGGACAAATATATATATATTTGGTGGATGGGCCTGAGCCCCAAGTGTCACACTTTATTCCTTCTCTATCGCCTTGTTAGACAAAAGTTCTTCATGAAGTTACTGCATAGATAAAATGATACACAAAAAATGTTACAGAAGGATGTCAGTAACAAGTTCAAAGCAGTGCTTCATTCTGTAAGTTTATTATAAGTTCAAAGCAACAGTTTCACGTGGCCTTGCTATATCATAGTGCACACCTGTGGCTTCATCCTTGGACCTGACCTAGAGTGAATATTTTCCCTTGATCACAAATTGATCCCAAGCCTATTTCTCTTCTTAGTGTACTTGTGAAAGTTCATTGTATCCCTTATTATGCAGCCTTTACTTATTATTCTATGAGGAGTGGTCACATTCTATCTCAATTCTAATCTTATTACATCTTTCTGGCAAAACAACTAAAACTATTTCCTACAGCTTTCTTAAAATTATTTCAATCAAATCAGGAATTCTATAAAGTCATTAATTCATCTGAACAGCATTAATTCATGAAAGTTCATCTTCATGTTGATCTGCAGGAAATCTGCCCAATAGTGTATCTGCTGCCCAGGAACCATTAGGCTGTGTAATAGTGACAGGAAAGGCAGATCAGCAGTGAGAAGCCATCCCGGGATGCAGTCTCTAAGGACCGTGCATCCAAGCGCTCACCCCTCACAGGCCATGAAACCAGTGGGCAGTCTCCAGAAAATCCTACCCGTGTGTCTTAGCCTTTCCTAGACGGCTTCTGAC
Source organism: Mus pahari (assembly GCF_900095145.1). Classification (NCBI taxonomy): domain Eukaryota; kingdom Metazoa; phylum Chordata; class Mammalia; order Rodentia; family Muridae; genus Mus; species Mus pahari. The sequence continues at coordinate 1,712,561 of NC_034608.1, read as the reverse complement.
ATCTCCTCCCTTAAAATAAAATGAAGAGTTAATCTCTCTGTTGTGGAGATTGTACAGCAGATCCTAGATTTTTGAAGATGATTGGAAAAAGAAACAGAAGCAAAGCAATCTCTAAATTTGTAAGGAAATTCCATAGGGAGTTTTTTTTTCCCTTTAAATTATTTATTTTATGTATGTAAGTACACTGTCACTATCTTCAGCCACAACAGAAGCGGGCCTCAGGATCCGTTGGTCGTGAGACATGTGGTTGCTGAGATTTGAACTCAGGGCCTCTGGAAGAGCTGTCAGTGCTTTTAACAGCTGAGCCATTCCTTCAGCCTGGGAGTTTTTTTTTTTTTTTAACAAATTTTAACTGAATTAGAAAATAGCTAGACAGCTCCTGGTAGTCATCTGAAATTGTAGAGTTTCCATGTTTATAGAAAGCTGTAATTATTTCTAACACGTTGTAGATGTGTTTGTTTTAAATTAGAGGACAGAGGAATAACGTGAATCCATTTATGATTGACATGACATGAATTGGTTATAGTGTCTTAATATTTTTAACCTGAGTCCCTATGTAAAAAAAAGAATGGCTTTTTCTAAGGCTTTAACTCTATCTGTCTAACCTTGATCGATTTTTTTTTGCCTAAATGATCAATGTCAGGGAAACATTTAGGGTGAAGGAATTTATATGATTAGGGGGTATGAACCTATTAATCAGAGAGGCAGCTGAAGGTAATATAGATCCCATCATTTAAAATAAGTGCATTGATGAATTTCTTTGTGTGCGAGAGAATGGTAATATCCCATTCCAATGTATACATAGCAGAACCCTCATACCAAAGTTGTGAAAAATCAACAGGTAACAAAACATAAGTGGACTGACATATATGCGGAAAAAACCTTTAAGACTCATGTGGGATTTATACAGTTAGTCAAATAGTTGTCTTACAGGAAATGTTGTATGGAGACCCATATTTAGCAATTTTTGTATCTCCTGTATATCTCCTGTGTATAGAGTAGCAAAAGGTGAGACAATACAGAATTAAGTCCGTCAGGTGTATCAGGAGCCATGTCCTCAGTGTCTTCTTTTGATGGGGTATCTGACACAGGTGGAGAACATGGAGATGTTGGCTGAGGTGGGCATGGAGGAATTGGCAGGCGTGGAACTCTCTGCCTCGAATCCATTGGGGAAGTCCTGGCACAATCAACTGGTTTGGCAACCATAGAGTCCTGTGAAAACATATAAACAGAGCTTCTCCCGGAATAAAACATCTGGTTTTGTTTTGTTTTGTTTTGTTTTAATTATCCAGTTTGTAGGTCTTTTTTTTTTTTTTTTTTATCTTATTAGAGGTTTGGAGTAAATTTTATTTTGAAATGTTTAAAAAAGGGACTTACGTTTTGTTTTGTAAAACATGGTAAGGAGATGAGTATTTATCTTATGTTGATGACAAAATGTCAAAATAAGATGAATATAATCTTATTTTGTAACTTAGATATATTTGTGCCTTAAAGGTCTGATGGGCTCGTTCCATAATAGCCTGTCCCTGTGGACTATAGCGTCTATCAACAGATGTAAGACAGCAAAAGTCAAACACCAGTTTTTAAAGGTTTTGGAGTATAAACAGGGACATTGTCTGTTTTTAAAGCCCTTGACATTTCCCAGATTATAAAAGATAAGACAAATGCTGTATCATGACTGTGAAAGCTTCTCTAGGTTGGGCATAAACAACATGAGAACAATTATCCCCACACACATGAATAAAGGCTAATTTCCCAAAAGACAAGGCATGCATAGTGTCTATCTGCCTTAAATCACAAGGCCACAGGCTCACTGGGGGTTCATTCCCAGGGGAGCCAGCAGTTCTGCAGGAATGCAAGAGCCCCTCCTCCCGAGAGCTGCCGCAGTGATTTGATCATGTGACTGCATTGCTCTGCCTTCATAGAAAAAGTAGCTTTTGTCAAGGAATCAAATTTACCTATACCTTGATGGACGGACAGGACCAGGAGACACAGAATGAACTCAAGCATGTCCCATGAAGAAAACGCAGATTCTAGATGGCAGCCAGACTTGTAACTGGAAAGTGGGTCTAGAAGAGTGAATCAGCTAGAAAACAGTGGAGTGGTTTCAAAAAGGGCTTCTCCTTTGGGTTTCTTTGTTTTTGTTTTTGTTTTTGTTTTGTTTTGTTTTTTTTAAAGACAATTATTGCTATTAGCTCCATTTGTTATACAGAGGTTTCTAGTGTGAGGAGAATTCTTTATGACTCTCAATAATTATGGCATCCCTGTCTGAAGGGGAGCCATTAGGCCTGCAGGGTAATGAGGCTGATCTGGTTCTAAAAGTGTTAATGAAGCTTTAAGTTTTGGAGGTAATTCGGCTGTAAATTGTTTGTTTTGTCATTAGAGTCAAACTCTGCCACTCCCTGTGGAGCTTGGGCTAAGAGCTTCTGGGCAGTTCTCTGTTCTGAATGAAACCTGTTTTGGTAGGGTGCTCTTCATTTTCCTGGAAAAAAATCAGAACCAATTACCTCAGGAACTATATCTATTCGCTACCCTGAAGTGGAACCCTGACCTGCTATCTGTCCCATGGTCCCTTCAGGAAAGGGGGGCTGTAAGCTCTTGTAGGAAGACAAACAACAGGGCAGTCAGAGGTAAATATTGTTGGGGAAGCAAAACAGAGGTTCAGTCCTGTGCTGCCTGGGGGTTGCCCATTGCAGCTGTTGGATAGTTGGATAGCTGTTGGATAGCTGTTCACTGACAAATGAACTTGTTGTCTGAGGATGGTGAATTACCCCCAGGGTGTGAGGGGCTTGGAGGAGATTCCTTACCTAGCTTCCCTGGTTGGGCAGGGTTGTTGCAGTCTTGGAGTGCAGTAGCATCAGATAAAGGAGTACTGTTTCTATGAAAAAGCAGATGGTATTCCTTTTGCCAGTGATATCCTCTCAGACAGCAGAGGACATAGTGATCAAGCCTTGCCTGGACTTCAACTCTGCATGGGGCCAGGAGCATTAAGAGTTACCAGACCTCCTGCCCTGCTGGGACATTGTGTGCTGTTGTGTCCAGGCTCGCTACATGAATAGCATTTGCAGGCCATGCCTGCCTGATTACATTTTTTTCCCTTGATTAGTAAGATTCTGAGTAGTGCTCTGATCTTGTAAGGCTGTTGTAAAGGCCACACCTTGAAGATATGAAGTAGCAACCTGGGCACATGCTTTAATAAAATCAGAAATATTTTCATACTGGGCGGTGGTGGTGCACGCCTTTAATCCCAGCACTTGGGAGGCAGAGGCAGGCGGGTTTCTGAGTTTGAGGCCAGCCTGGTCTACAAAGTGAGTTCCAGAACAACCAGAGCTACATAGGGAAACCCTGTCTCGAAAAACCAAAAAAGAAAAGAGGTATTTTGAGATTTTTTTTTTTCAGTTGTCCTTAGATTTATTTATTTATTTATTGAGTTTTACGAGACAGATTCTCTGTATAGCCCTGGATATCCTGGAACTCACTCTGTAGACCAGGCTGGC
>NC_034608.1:1706523-1708219 GCF_900095145.1 Mus pahari | reverse complement strand
TCTTCTTCTTCTTCTTCTTCTTCTTCTTCTTCTTCTTCTTCTTCTTCTTCGAATTAGAGGGCTCTGGAAAGATGGCTCAGTGGTTAAGAGCACTGACTGCTCTTCCAAAGGTCCTGAGTTCAATTCCCAGCAACCACATGGTGACTCACACCATTTGCAATGTGATCTGATGTCCTCTTCTGGTGTGTGTCTGAAGACAACTACAATATACTCATATATGCAAAATAAACAGATCTTTCTTTTAAAAAAGAGAATTAGAAATTATGATTTATTAAAACTAAAAACCTGCCAGGTGGTGGTGGTGCATGCCTTTAATCCCAGTACTTGTGGGGCAGAGGCAGGGAGATCTCTGAGTTTAAGGCCAGCCTGGTCCAGCATGGTTAAGGAGCAATAGAGCAAGTTCCAGAAGAGCCAGGACTTCACAGAGAAGCCCTATCTCAAACTGAAAAATAAAAAAAATTAAAAAATAGAAATAATCCCAAGAATGGAAAGTGGGGCTAAAGGCTGCCAGGAGGCTCAGCAAGTAAAGCCACTTGCCTGATGGCCTGAGTTTGACCCCCCAGAATCCACATGGTAGGAGAGAACCCATACCCAAGTGTGCATGCACGATGAAACACAGATACACAAAGGAGAGGAGTTAGGCTAGTGAACTGAGGGTATAAACTAGACTAACCTCAAATTTGTAACAAGCCTGTCAGAAGCCGTCTAGGAAAGGCTAAGACACACGGGTAGGATTTTCTGGAGATTGCCCACTGGTTTCATGGCCTGTGAGGGGTGAGCGCTTAGATGCACGGTCCTTAGAGATTGCATCCTGGGATGGCTTCTCACTGCTGATCTGCCTTTCCTGTCACTATTACACAGCCTAATGGTTCCTGGGCTTCAGATACACTATTGGGCAGATTTCCTGCAGATCAACATGAAGATGAACTTTCATGAATTAATGCTGTTCAGATGAATTAATGACTTTATAGAATTCCTGATTTGGTTCAAATAATTTTAAGAAGAAAGCTTTAGGAAATAGTTTTAGGCTGGGCTGTTGTGGAACACACCTTTAATCCCAGCACTTGGAAGGCAGAGAGGCAGGTGGATTTCTGAGTTCGAGGCCAGCCTGGTCTACAGAGTGAGTTCCAGGACATCCAGTGCTATACAGAGAAGCCCTGTCTCGAAAAAAAAAAAATTAGTTTTAGTTGTTTTGCCAGAAAGATGTAATAAGATTAGAATTGAGATAGAATGTGACCACTCCTCATAGAATAATAAGTAAAGGCTGCATAATAAGGGATACAATGAACTTTCACAATTACACTAAGAAGAGAAATAGGCTTGGGATCAATTTGTGATCAAGGGAAAATATTCACTCTAGGTCAGGTCCAAGGATGAAGCCTCAGGTGTGCACTATGATAAAATAAGGCCACGTGAAACTGTTGCTTTGAACTTATAATGAGCTTACAGAATGAAACACTACTTTGAACTTATTATTGACATCCTTTTGTAACTCCTTTTGATGTATCATTTTATCTATGCGGTACCTTCATGAAGAACTTTTGTCTAAGAAGGCCAGAGAGAAGGAATAAAGTGTGACATTAAAGAGCCCCATCCGGCCGGGTGTGGTGGCGCACGCCTTTAATCCCAGCACTTGGGAGGCAGAGGCAGGCGGACTTCTGAGTTCGAGGCCAGCCTGGTCTACAGAGTGAGTTCC
>NC_034608.1:1698254-1702288 GCF_900095145.1 Mus pahari | reverse complement strand
AGAGAGAGAGAGAGAGAGAGAGAGAGAGAGAGAGAGAGAGAGAGAGAAGAGAAGAAAAGAAAAGAAAGAAAGACAGAAAGGAAGAAAAGGAAGAATGAAAACAGAAGGTGCTAGAGAGATGGTTCAGTGGTTTAAAAGAAGACCTGGATTTAATTCCCAGCATACACGTAGTGGCTCACAAACATCTTTAACTCCGGTTCCAGAGGATCCAGTGTCCTGTTTGATATACACAAGCACCAGGCATGGACATGGTATACATATATATATGCAGGCACTCACACATGCACATAGAATAAAAGTGAATAAATAAACAAATCTTAAACCAAAATAGAATGGAAATAAGAAAGAGACCCCTACCTACTGCCCCTCTGTCCACAGGTCCAGTCTCAAGGCAAACTTACAGGTGAGCCATCTCTGTCAAAGGCTGGGCCATCTTCTGTGCGTCAGGTACCCTCCCTCAAAGCGTGGGTGGGGCTCACACACTTTGGCTGACTCCTCTGCCCTCTCTGGCTGAGCTCACCTTATCCTCAGAGTCGGCCTGCCTGTCAGCACCACTTGAGGTCCTTGAACCGTCCTCTCTTTGCCTCTCCTCCCAGTTGAAGTTGCTGACCCCACCTTTCCTTGCAAAATATTCTCTTCTCATAAACCAAAGAAGACCAAGATGAAGCTGACCAAGGTGAAGTAGCCAGTGTGTTTGTGCATGTGCATGTGTGGGTGTGTGGTGTATGGGTGTGTGTTGTATGGTATGTGTATGGGTGTGTGGTGTGCATGTGGGGGGGTGCAGGGAGGTGGGAGATTCGAGTGTGTGAAAGTATGTGTGTGTGTTGAAAGTATGTGTGTGTGTGTGCGGGTGTGAGTGCACGTGTGTGTGTGTGTGTGTGTGTGTGTGTGTCTCTATATGTATGTTCCAGGGGCTGCCCAGACAGTCTGGCTGACTGTCTCCTCTCTGCCCATGGGCAGCCAATCAAGCACTCGCTCAGATCTCAGGCTGTGGGTGACTCTGTGCCTCTCATCTGGTCACAACTGCAATCTTCTGAGGATCAGATGAATGTCACAAAAAACAAGTAGGCAATGGGATTTTTGGCTGGTTGTGTTTAGGGCCCTGGATCAGACATCACTAATGTCCCCCTGCTCTACTTCTGTAGGTCCTATCTACATGGCCGCTCTGACAGACCTGAACCTCTAATCCATGTTTCTGGTATGATCAATACCCACCCTCTGCCACATGAACCTGCTTTTGATTTTGATCCCTTTTCCAGAGGGCTCAGACTTCTTTCTGCCCTACAGATAAGGCCAGCCTCACCATCCGGACCATCTTCAGCATCATCTCTAACACGATAAACCAGGTCCACTCTAGTTCAAGGGCCAGCTATTCACTAGGGGCTGGGGTCTAGACTCCAGGGTACAAGGGAGGAGGGCTGGGGCCTGGAGTCTAGAGTCCAGTAGAGAGGACTGGGATGTAGGCTCCAGAGTCTGGGGGAGGAAGGTTGGGATGTAGGCTCCTGGGTCAGAAGAAGAAAGGCTGAAAGACAAGATTGCCAAGCCTTTTGTCTCCCCTGGTCCCGAACACACCCACCCCATCCATGTACAGGCCCACAAATCTGATTCTGAGGAAGACGCAAGCCAGGGTCGTCTACTTGAGACTCCTTCAAGGTGCATCTCACAGAACGACACTAGTTTCCCTGTCGTAGTCGCCTCTGATCACCTGAACACCCTCCTGTGGGCACAAAACCTTGACGATCTCAGGAATCCTGAATTCGCCACCCTATCTTCCTTGAGCACATCTTACCCTCCTGCCTTCTACATCTTTCCGCCCAATCCTCCCTTTCCGAAGTCCAAAGACAAAGCCAGACCCACAGGCTCAAAGAGACACGTGAGCCCACCGCCTTCCCACAAAGCTTCATCTGTCCCCATCGAATCAAGGAAAATGCCGTTCATTTTGGACCAGTCTAATAAGGTGCCAGCTGAGCCTGCTCCAGCTCAGATGGCCTCAGCCCTTCCCAGTCCGTCTCGGAAGACCCCAACTGCACTGTGGTCAAGAGGGAAGTCTTCAGCTGCACCTGGCCATGTCTATAAGTCTCAGCCTTCTGTTTCCCAGAAGACCCCAACCACCCCTGGGTACCCCTGGAAGCCCCAAGTTATAACTGCCCCAAGCCAGAAAACTTTAACACCAAATCAGAAGCTTCTACAAGTACCTACACATTCCCAGAAAGCCATGCACCCCAAAAAGGACCACCTACTTGTAAATGCCCCTTCTCAGAAGGACCCAACTGCCCCGTACCAGAAAGCTCTCGACTCATGGGCAAAGGCCCCTGGGGATCCCAGGACGTTACAGGGAGGAGACATGCTTGAGAGAAAGACTGAAGGGACACAGGAACCTGTGCTGTTAGTGGAACAGCAGAGTACAATGGTGGTAGATGTGAGGGCCCAGACCATGCCCCTGCATCTGCCCTTTGCCACTACCAAGAAGCAGTCCAAGGAGATCTTGATTGGCAAAACCCAAGAGGCTTTGAAGGGCAGGGAAAAGTTAGAAGACAGGGCCCACAATATGGAGGAGGAGACAACTGTGAACTTGCCCAATCTAAAGTCCAAGGAGACAGAGATGCAGAAGTGGGTCTTGACCGAGGAGATCGCTGTTGAGAGCCCCTATAGAGAGGACAGTAGGCCCTTCTCTGCAGAGGAGCTCGCCCTTGCCAAGATGAAGATTATGGCCAACTCCAAACACCAGCAACTGAAGCCAGCTACCGTCTCTCTGCCCTCCTCATTCTCGATGACTTCCAATGTGTCTTCCATGTCCATGTTGGCTAATTTGCCCTTTAACACCAGCCGGATGACCTTTCCAGATGGATCACAAGTAGTGGTCATAGAACAATCAGGGTCCCATACTAAAGTGAACAAGGAGAATACGTGGCACCAGATGGAGAGGAAGCCTGCAGAGGACTTGCCAGGTACTTTCCAGAAACCCATAAGTGAGTTGCCAGACTTCCATGTCTGTCTCACCACTGGGCCTATCTTAGGTTTGGATGATATGTCCAAACATCCAATGATATCCTTGACCTACACAATATCCCCCACCCCTGAGACAGAGACCTTAGCCAAGGTGCCCCAAGAGTCGGCAGTAAAACACCGAGGACTCAAGGCACAATCACAGTATCATCCTTCGGTGGTGACAGGGTCAACCTCAGAAATTCTCCTTCCTGTCATCTTGCGAATGGAGAATAAGGGAAAAACGGCCACAAAAGGTGAGGTGCCAGTGAAGGAATCTGGTGCCCATCATATTCAGGTATTTAGGAAGAGTGGTTGGCATCCACTCTGGGGTGGGGGATGCTGGGGAGAGGGAGCAGGTTCTCAGGATTGCATTCAAGGCATTTTGTATGCTAACTGCAGACCTTAACCCTGAGCCAACCCACATCACTAGACATGGATAGGTATGAAGTGTTGGCTGTGTGGCAGTTCAGGTCAGATCACTCTAAGCAGTGGGGGTACAACCCCCAACCATAAGGCTGGCAGAAGCAGGAGTTGCTGCTTGGCACCTAGTGGCTAGGCATAAGGCATGTTGCTAAACATTCACAATACAGAGGGTAGGCCCCATTACAGCACAGTGGCCTAAGGTGGCCTTAGAGCTGGGGGTCATTTGTGTAAAGACATGAAAGAGAGGGCTCAGATGACTGAGGTAATAACCTAGCATGTACAAAGCCCTAGGCTTGAACTGGCCAACACCGAATGGAACTAGTAGCCACTGGATGTGTATGGGGGTGGGGTGGGGTGTGGCAGAGTCACACAGAAACTGCAGACAAGTTTAAGGACTTTGGCTTTGAGCAAGCTGAAGGGTTGGGACCAGAAGAATAGTTGGAACTGATTTCCAGAATCCAGAATGTGTGTGTGTGTGTGTGTGTGTGTCTGTGTGTGTGTGTTTATGTGTGTGTCTGTGTGTGTCTGTGTCTGTGTGTCTGTGTGTGTGTCTGTGTGTGTCTGTGTGTGTGTGTCTATGTGTGTGTGTCTGTGTGTGTGTGTGTGTGTGTGTCTGTGTCTGT
>NC_034608.1:1682378-1698244 GCF_900095145.1 Mus pahari | reverse complement strand
TGTGTGTGTGTGTGTGTGTGTGTGTGTGTGTGTGAGATGGCAGAGTGTGGCAGTGCCACCAGGAGATGACGGTAGCCTGGACAAGAGAGTGTGGGGAAGCCTTGGATTCCTCTGGCACTTTGAGGGTGACGGGATGCCTCATCGATCATGCTCATGATGCTTCAAGAGTCACTCATTAGTCACTTTTCTCCACACTGTGACAACATTTGGGACAAAGGGAGGAAATGGTTCATTTTGGTGCACAGTTGGAGGGGACAATCCATGCACTTCTCTCTGTGTTGGTGGTGACTGTATGAGTGTGTGCTGGCCTGTGCATGCACATGTGGAAGACAGAAGTCAACTCTAGGTGTCATCTTCTGTGACATTCCCCTTTACTCTTTGAGACAGTCTCTCACTGAATTTAGAGCTTGCTGCTTTGGACTGGAATTGTGCTGGGCTTACAGGACTGGGCCAACATCTCTGGGTTCTAGAGTCCCAAAGTCATATCCTCCGGTTTTCATTACAGGCAGTTTGCTCACTGAGCCATCTCCTCAGTCCTGGTTTCTCATTTTATTCATTCTGGCACCAAGACTGCAGAAAGTGCCACCCACATTGAGAGTGGGCCTTCCCACCTCCATTAACCCCAGAAGTTTGTCTCCTGGATAATTCCTGATCACGTTAGGTTGATAATGTTAACCACCTGCGATGATGAGGCTTGCTGGCATGTTTAGTGGTGCAGAGACCCTCAGAACCACAGACAGCAGCGGGGCAAGACAGAGAAAGAGGGGCTCGGGGTGGTTCTGAGATGACTGGGGAGGATTGTGAGCGCACGATTCGGGGGAAGTGGTTTGGGGGGAGTTACCAGCCTGTGAGGACTGTGGGAGCAGAGGAGGTTTTCAGCAAGGAAAAATGAAGAAGAGGCCAAGGGATCGGGGTTATAGCTCCCTTGATGGAGAGCTTGCTTGCCTAGTAGGCAGGCAAGAGGCCCCTGGATTTGATCCTGGCACCAAATAGAACTGGGTGTGACAGTTCACAGCTTTAGTCCTGGCACTTGGGAGGTGAAGGCCTGAGGGTCAGGAGATCAGGGTCACCTTTGGCTATGTATCAATGTCAAGGCCAGCCTGGACTATAAAGTGACCCTATCTCAAACTATTAAGAGCCCTTGAGATGACTCGGAGGAAGAAAATGCTTGCCCCCAAGACTGATAGCCTGAGCTCCATTCTTGGGGCCCGTAAGAGTGAGCAAACTGCCACAGTTGTCCTCGGATCTCCACAAGCCTATGGCATGCCACACCTCTCCCCCTTTAATGCCAGCACTTGGGAAGCAGAAGTGGGTGGATCTCTTAAGTCTGAGACCATTCTGCTCTACAGAACCAGTTCCAAGCCAGCCAATTTCCAGGCCATTGTGAGACCTTGCCTGGGGGGGGGGGACAAAGTAAAAATAAAAATACTCATATACCAAGGGAAAGGAACAGACTCCCCCACCCCAAGCCAACCAAATAAAATATGTCTATGAAATGTCCAGATATCCATGGAGACAGATAGTAGATAGTGGTTTATAAGAACTTGGAGATGGAGGAATGGGGAGTCACTACTAATGTGTTGGGGGGGTGGTGATATCAAAGGTCTTGGAACTAGAAAGGTATGGTAACTATACTGACTGCTTTTTAAGACCTAAGTAAACAGCTGTAGATTATATATATTTCTACACTCTTGGGTACCTTTCTTTCTGCTAGTCTCCTAAAACATTCTCTGCCTTTCTCTTCCCGCAGTAAACAGCAACCCAAGGATTTAAGAGAACGTAATGCAGGAGACTCGATCTGCCAGCAAATTGTCCAGAAGTCCAATGAAGCCAGGTACCCCTGAGATCGGGAAGACCCGGACATAAAGGAGTGGGTGTCAGGGGCCAGGAAACATATCCCCTTTCCTCCTTCCCTCACAGGCCAGCAGGGTGCTGTGTACCCCGACTGTAAGGCGCAGAGTGCTGAGAACACCGAGTGTGGTCGCGGAGGGGGGATGGGGATGGGATCCTCCTTCTCCCATAGAGACCAGAGCTAGATATAAGTTTATATTATTGGTGAGGATGGGGCAGAGCAGAGGGAGAAGCTCAATTTTGTAGGGATTAAAAGTCCTAGTCTGAGACTCAAAGCCCTGTCTGTGTTAGTAAGTGTACGCGCTCTTGTGCGCGGGTCTCGCAAGGGGATTGCCTACAAGAACCAAGGGGAGGGGCCTCCACTGATCCCACCCCCGCATTACAGACAGCTCCTATTGGCTGGGACTCCCTGGGGGCCAGCCAATCCGGCCTGAGGGTCGTATTTTTTCTCCCGTGCTCTTGGGACCAGTCCTCATTCTCAAGCTAAAGGCACCGGTGGGCTCCGCCGCCCTGGTGTTCCAGCTACGTCGGCCCACTTCGGTCTGGTAAGGACACGGTGGGTGGTGTTTAGAGTGGGTCAGGAGCTGGGGAAGGTGGAAGCACGAGGCGCCCTCTAGGCCCCACAGAGCCCTGAACCCCTTCCTGCAGGAATTGCTACTTGGATGCTGGGTGTTCAAGCCCAGAAGCCTCCTCCGGGCCAATGGACAACGCCGCCCTTTGATCCGCGCTTCCCTAACCAGAACCAGACGCGTAACTGCTACCAGAATTTTCTGGGTGAGACCGGTTGAGCCAAATTAGAGGGGAGGCCCCCACCTGGAGACCGTCGGAGACCGTTGGAATGGGAGGCTGGGCCTCGGCCTCGAGGGGTGGGGCCTGTACCAAAGTGGGTGGGGCTGAACCATGGAGGGGCGGGGCCTGGAATGAAGGGAGGCAGCGGGTCTGAAGGGATTAAGTTTGCCCCGTTGGGGTGAAATGTATTGAGCTAGAAGGGATGGAGCCTTGTCTGTAAAGGGCAAGACCAGGACTGAGGGGGCGAGTTCAAGAAAAAGGGAGCGGGACTTGAGGTGAAGGGAGGCACCTGATCTGGAGCTAGCTGGAACTGAGCCCTGGAGGGGAAAGGTGACAACCTGAAGGTGGTGGAGCTCAGTCAAGGAGGGAGTCTGGGGGCTGGAATGGGAAAGAGGAACCCGATTGGTTAGAAAGGGCGAGACTGTCCTGGAAGGGCTGGGCTTGCTAGGTAGGGTGGGACCTAGGTGTGGAGGGGAGGAGCGTGGCCTGTTCTTGACTGGGTTTGGCTTGTCTCGCGACCCCCACCCCCCAACCCCCACCCCGAGGCACTCTGCAGACTACCACCGGTGTGTGAAGACCATGAATCGGCGCGGAAAGAGCACACAACCCTGCGAGTACTATTTCCGTGTATTCCACTCACTGTGTCCCATCAGCTGGGTGAGAGGGCGGAGAGGGGTTGGTGGAAAGGGTAGTGGGCTTCGGACTCAGGCTGAGCAGCCGCCTGGGTCCCTCTGCCACTGCAGGTGCAGCGCTGGAATGAGCAGATCAAGCAGGGAACTTTCCCGGGCAAAATCTGACCTTGCACTTGAGCGCTGCTCCCCTGGCGGCATCAACCCCTAGTGACTGCTGTCCTTTCATCAAGCCCCAGTCTTGGTCGCCTCCTCCCGCCACATTGTCTTTGTGCCTCAAATAAAGTTAGTGTGCTGCTAATATTTGTTTCTTTTCTTGTTTTGTTTCCTGTGTTTGAGACAGGGTATCTCATGATAATCCGGGAATTTAACTGATGGACTACATGGCTGGGTCCTCCCGTTTCTGACTCCCCAGCACTGGCGTTACAGCCAGCCATGGGTCACTGCACCAGGCTTTTTGCATGCATGTTGGGGATCCATGCATACATGGTGACTGCTTACTGGATGAGCCTCTGAATACTGCTGCTTTGGATCATGGGGGCAAGAAGGATTGCAGCTCTGTGAGTTAAGGCAGTCATAATTCCCAGACAGGTAGGTAGATAGAACCAAGCTGAGAAGGCTCTGTGTTTTGCTTCTGATCATGAAATCAAGATCTCAACATTGAAGGTAGTCCGTGCCTTTAGTACAGCTCTCCAAAGGCAAACACATGGGAATCTCCATAGTGAATTCAAAGCTAACCAAGGCTACATTACACAGTGAAATGCTGGCAAAACCAAACCATTCCTAAAAAAGCCACCAAAACATTCCTTAAAAACAATAACAAAACCTTCTCCAGCTACAGGGCTCCACTGTGTCCTACAGGGCTCCACTGTGTCCTGCAGGGCTCCACTGTGTCCTACAGGGCTCTACTGTGTCCTACCTCTCAATTGCCACACTTGCCTGCTACCAGTCTTCAAATGTCCACACCTCAGCTTCCTCCCATTCTGTCTGGGCCATGTGGGCTATTACACCCCGACCCATCCAGTCTCTGGTCCTGAGGAATCTTCATCCCATGACCCAGTGTTGTTCCATTATTCCCCTACTACCCTGCTTTGACACTTTATCAGCTTTTCATCATGCTGTGCCTTCACTGGTCCCATGTCCCTCTAAAAACATGTTATCCCCACAATAAGAGCCCTCTTGTCCCAACAAGGCCACGAAGACTTGCCCAACCATCAGCAACCCTGAAACCCGGCACATCTGATTATATTAATTTAAAGAATATATATGAGTAAAATACTCATGTACACACACACACACATACTTTGAACACCTGGTGCCCATGGAGGCCAGAAGAGAGCCTTAGATCTCTTAGAACTTACAGCAGTAAATGCTCTAACTGAGCCATCTCTCCAGCATCCTGCCCCCTTTGATTTCTAATGCAGGCCTACCCTGTGCTCATGTGGAGCTATCTGTTCCTTTGTCCATACATGATGTTTCTTCCACTGACCTCTCTAGCACACTCATACATCTGTCTGAGTTATTCTTTCTTCCCAACTTTTCCAACCAAAAGCCAGTCATTCTGCTTCCAGATACTCCCAAACATGAGTGACACCATTTTATGGACCAGTCTGTGTAGCCTTTGAACCAAAGAGATCCACCCATGTCTGCCTCCTTCATATTGGAATTAGAAGTATGTACCACCACCACCACACTGTCCTGATAACTCCCAGACCCCCCCCCCTTATTTATTTTTTTGGTTTTTCAAAACAGTGTTTCTCTGTGTAGCCCTGGCTGTCCTGGAACTCACTCTGTAGACCAGGCTGGCCTCGAATTCAGAAATCCACCTGCCTCTGCCTCCCAAGTACGCACCACCACTGTCTGGCTCCAGACCCCTTTTAAAAAATGTGTGAGTGGGTAGGCGGGCACTGGTGGGAGGTAGCCAGAAGAGGACATCAGATGCCCTAGGGCTGGAGTTACTAGAACTGTGATTAGCCTAATGCCAGATTCTTTGGAAGAACACCAAACACTCTTAACCACTGAGCCTGTTTGTTTATTGTTCTGAGATAGTCTCTTGTAGCCACGATAGCATCGAACTGTTAATCCTCCCGACTCTGTCTATCTTCCAAGTGTTGGGATTATAGCCACCAAGCCCGGTACTAGTAATCCTAACGAGCCAGAGGCCTCTAGCTGGCTGTGCTGGCATCCGCCGTTACCCAAAGCTATCAGCCTCCCAGCCAGACCTGAAGTAATCCTCAGACTCTGTCTTAAAAGGCCTCAGGTCCAAAGATAGCTTGATTGATGATGCAAGTCATTTCCCTGATTCTTTGATTGATGATGCAGGTCATTTCCCTGAGTGACCAATCTGTTTCTCCAGCTGTAAACCAAGATGGCTAAGACTCTTATCAGAAGCAGGGTAGGAGGGCAGGCTGAGCTGCTAGGACCGGCTGGTCCCACCCTTGATGACCTGTCTACCACCATGGGCTGCTCACCACCCATCAAGGCACACCCCAGATGGCCTAGGATGACTACATCTAGACCTTGGTCTCAGAGCTGTCTGACCACAACCTGAGAGGGAGGGGCAGAGTGGAAGTATAGGGTAATGACAAGGCTTCAGGGAGATCCTGGTCACTCACCATCCTGACAGGTGATGCTGCTGATAGAGCAGCAGCTGATGAGAGGTCACCGTCAGGGGGAGAGGCTAAATGCTGCCTGGAGACATAAGAACATCACCCAGTTAGGTGTCTGGAACACAGGACGATCAGCTGGGCACCCGTCGTCTTCTTTCTGTCCTGCCCAGAGTCCTGGGTCTAAGTACACAAAGTACGTGTTCTCCCGAGGCCCATTCCTTCCTCTACTCTTCTCCTCCTCAGGTCTATAATCCCTCTTGTGATTGTTTTTTTTGTGTGTGTGTTTTTTTGTTTTTTTTCGAGACAGGGTTTCTGTGTGTAGCCCTGGCTGTCCTGGAACTCACTTTGTAGACCAGGCTGGCCTTGAACTCAGAAATCTGCCTGCCTCTGCCTCCCAAGTGCTGAGATTAAAGGCATGCACCACCACTGCCCAGCTTCCCTCTTGTCATGGTTACTTGACTACTTCCTGTCTCTTTCCAACATGTTTTAAGGCCAGACTGGCATCAAGCTTTCCACGTAGAGAAGGCTGGCTTCAAACTCACAGAGAGCCACCTACCTGTCTCCCAAATGCCTGGATTAAATGTGTGTGCCGCCACTGCCTGTCCATTCCAGGTCATTCTTATAATCTTGGCCAACTTTGCTCACACTTGACCTACACAAGGAGCCAGATCACACCTTGCCTGCCAGCCCCACTTGGACTACTTGCCTCCACCACAAACTTTCAACAGCTCTTAGGCCCCCCAGCTTTCTCCACCTACATCCATTTGGGTCAATTTGCCATGATCCCAGGGCCACACCCTGTCTCTTAGCCTCTGCTGCTTAGCGGATTTGAGACCAACGGCTGTTTTCCTCTTCCCTCTAGCTCCGTAGTTCCTCAGAAACCCGTTTCTTCCGGGACTACTGGTGGGTTTCCTGTGCTTCCTGGGCAGAGAGGCTCTGCTGTCTCCATGCTTTGTCCTGTAGATCTTCAAGACCCCACTTCACTTCTAGACCCTGGCTCTCTTCATAGGATCCTATGGCTCCTGGAGCCATCAGATCAACCTCCAAGGTCCTCTAAGGGGGAGAAAGAGGGTAGGGAGAAAGTCCCACTGAGGGAGGCAGCACCAGATTCCATGCTGGTTCTTTTCTTTCTTGGCTTTTTTTCCTTTTCTGGTATGAAGGATCACAATTAGGGCTTGGCCCCTGATAAGTAAGCCCTCTACCACTGAACTCTGTCCCCAGCTTGTCTTACTGCTGTCTGTCTGCCGCACAATAGGGAGGCTTGAGGACAACTGGGTTCCAAGAGGTTCCCTCCACCCCTTAGCAGGCTTCCTTCCTTTCAAACTGCTCCTGCATAAGCCCACCCCCAAGTGCAGCTTTGTTTGTTTCCGCTTTTGACAGTTCCACTATATAGCCTTGGCTGGCCTGGAACTCCCTGTGTAGATCAGGCTAGCCTTGAACTCACACAGATCTGTTTGCTTCTGCCTCTTAAGTGTTGGGATTAAAGGGGTTGCCACCACACCAGGCCCTGCTCTAGATCTGGTTGAGAAGTGGCAAGTCCCTGTATGGCCTCAGGCAAGTCACTCTGCTTCCCGGTCACCAGTTATCGCCTCAGTTCCGCACAGCAGAGAATGCCTTTGGTCATGTCCTATAAGCACTGTGCAGTTACAGGGCTTTATCTTAGTCCAGCAGTCCCTAGAACCCACTGCTCTCCCTTCTTAAGGCATATCAGGGTAGTTGTCAGTCTCCCAGGCATGCCACCTCATCTTCCCAGCCAAGCTGAGATCTCACCCTCCAACTTGACATCCCATAAAAACATTAAAAACTCCTAAGGACTTAACAATATTTTAATAAAAAGTTCAAGTTCTTCCAACCCCCACCATCCCCCATTCCGGTGTGGGGAGGACAGGAAGCCTCCCCTACACCCCAGTAGCACCAGGGATAGCACCGTGAAAAAGATGAGGTCACACCTGGCCTCCCTGAGACCCACGGGGCAGAGCCAAGGGTGTGCCCCTGGGTACCACCCACCTCATCTGACCACCCCTACCTCCATCAACTGTAGAGCTGAGAGCCAACTCACTCCCCACTGTGGGAGCAGCTCAGGGGAAGGCAAACCCCCAAGTTAATTCCACCCCCTGAGGCCTGGCCTTCTGGAGAGTTGCCATGGAGTGGCCCCCCACACCCTTATGGCTTTGCTCCCTGGGAGGAAGAGGCTGAGGGAGGAGGAGGAGGATTCCTACAGTCCTGAGGTGGGGGCAGGGATGGGACATCAAATGGCCAGGGCTCCCTGCTGGGTCGGAGCTGGCTCAGGGGTCAGCAATCATAGAACAAGGATCAGCTCTCTAGGGATGTCCTAAACAACACACTCCCAAGATCAGACCTGGGTCAGCTCCCTCCTTCCCTTCTGGAGGGCTCCAAGAGAGAGACTGCACTCCATCCCTGCAAGCAGCGCGTCATGGCTCACCGCTATTGATGTCCAGATCAATAGAGCCATGACTGACCACTAGCCGGAGGCGCTTAGGCGGGCAGAAAGGGGTAAAGGCAAGGGCCTGCTTAGGGATGAAGTCAGGAGCGGGGACTGGGTTCCCAGCAGGGGCAGGGGCAGGGGCAGCCGCCAGGGCTGGCAGGGCTAGGCGGCTAAGTTCCACACGCACCACAGAAGGTAGCCCATAGCGCCGGGCCCAGTACCAGTCCTGTTGTGGGATCCAGCGAGTCTTGGGGAGCAGTTGTAGGGTCACCATGGCCTCAGCCCGTAGCTGGCAGTGGGGACCACAGCCTCCCCATCGGTGCAGGGGGACGCAGGCAGTGCGGAGGACAGGGGGTAATGAAGCCTGGCGGATCCTGGGTCGACGGCGGCGGCGGCGGCGGCGGCGCCGCTTCCTGGGATGTACTTTGAGCTGGGGCTGAGGCACCCACTGGAGCCAGAGGGGCAAGTAGTCCACGTGGGGGCTGGCAGGCAGCAGGCATGAGGGCTGGCAGGCAGCTGTGGAGGTCAGAGGAGACAGAAAACGTGAAAGCCTGTCAACAGGACCTGTGCAGCTCTTCCTCTGGACAGACAGGTCAGAAGAAGTGACCCAGAGAACAGGCGTGCTCACCGCAGAACGGGTCGGGGCGCAGTGGGGGCAGGTGGGAGCAGGCCCACAGGCTCCTCAGCCTCTGCGGGCTGCTGACCAAGCCCTGCTGCAGACGCCGCCGCCTCGTCTCTCGGAGCTCGTACTTGTCCAAGGGCTTGGGCCGCAGCTCAGGCTCCCTGGGCTGAAGTCGGAAAGCTCCCTCGCCTTTCCTGCAGGAATGGAAAAGGGCAAAGGCAGATGCTCGGCTGGACACATTTTAGGGTGAATCCTGAGGATGCACCGCAGCCCAGCAACCCTTGACCTCCCAGGGCAGGTTGGCACACCCTGCCCACGCGGTCCGTGCCTACCTCTCACAGGTATAGCATTCGCAGTGCTCATTCTTCTCCCCGAAGAAGCCCTCGCCATAGAAGCAAGTCACTTCATCCCCTGGCTCCATGTCGCGTAGCACCTTCACACAGGCAGTATTCCCATCTGAGGGCACAAACTGAGGCCATGCCCCCTCAGCACCCTAGCCTGGAGCGCAGGGCAGGAGTTGTCCAGCTACACACCCTAGCCAGGCACCCAGGTCCAAGGGTTCTGTAATGAGTTACCCCACCATTTATTGTTAGCTACCCTGGCTGGAGCCTGTTCTCCACAGAGCCCCTTAAGAGCCTGCCTTCTGTGTCTACCCCTCCCTGTCAGCCAGTGAGCTAACCTGACCTCCAGGTGGGATACAGTGCCACTCCTTGCACTCTTCCTCGGACTTGTGGACAAGTACCAAGCTCTGCCCCTCAGACCTACCCTGTGCTCCCAGCAGAGTCCCTCAAGAGTCACTGCTCTTTGCAGCTCTGCCTCTGTAGCTACTTCCCTGGCCACTGAGCCTCCTACACACTGCTGCCACAGCCATCTAGAAACTAAACCTCCGATGATACTGCTAGGAGAGTCGGCTTAGTCGTCAGATTGCCGCCATCTTTGGTTATGGGGTGCCTCATCACAGACCCAGTCACAGGGTGTGAAAGCTTGCCCTCTCCTGCCTCTGGTGCTGATTCCAGACCACTGTGTCCAGTAAGCAAGCTGATGACTGTGCCTGGTGCCCTCTCCTTTCTGTCCCACTCGGTGTCTGCATGCAAGGCAGAGGGCCTAGTGGGGGCTGTGTGTCATTCATCCCAAGAGCCTCTGTCACATGGAACAAGTCTTGTACCTTCTCAGGGATCCACCACCTGACCTCAACAACAGTCTTAGTGGGCATCAACAGGAGAAACCTAAGACCTGGCCATAAGGCCATAACTCTTTCCAGTTCTAAGGAAGCTGAGCTTTGGCCCTTACTCATGCCATGGGTGCTCCCACAGAGAGCCAGAGGTCTGTGTCCTGATTCCCCTTAACTTCCATCATCATCATCATTATTCTTAATATTATAATATTTCTTGGTTACACACACACACACACATTTTTATTTTATGGTCACTGGTGTTTTGCCTGCATGTATGTTTGTGTGAGGATATAAGAAGCCCTTGACCTAGACCTACACACAGGTGTGAACGCCCACATGGGTGCTGGGAATGAACCCAGGTCCTCTGGAAGAGCATCCAGTGAGTGCTCTTTTTTTTTTTAAAGCTTTATTCATTATATGTAAGTACACTGTAGCTATCTTCAGACACTCCAGAAGAGGGAGTCAGATCTTGTTACAGATGGTCGTGAGCTACCATGTTGTTGCCGGGATTTGAACTCAGGACCTTCGGAAGAGCAGTCTGGTGCTCTTACCCACTGAGCCATCTCACCAGCCCCAGTGAGTGCTCTTAACCGCTGAGCCATCTTTCTAGCCCCCTTCTTAGTTTTTTGAAGACAGGACCTTGTTACTATATAGTCTTGGGTGACCAAGCTGGCCTCCAACTTGTAGCAATTCTCCTGCCTCTGTCTCCCAAACACCTATTTCACAGGTACAAGGCAGGGTACTCAACTAAAGCTCTGTTATTGTTCTTCTTGGTCCTGTGGGTTGATCTCAGGTCACTCAATAGACTAGGCAAGAGCACTACCACTAAACTACTACCCATTTTGTTCCTGTGGCACCAACGCAGGGTCTTACACGCACTAAGCAAGCACCCCACCCTGAGCTGCATCCCTAGCCCTTTTAAAATAAAGTTTCACCCAAGTTACCAAGATTAACCTAGAACTGAGAATTTTCCTGCTTTGGTCTCCATGACAATATTACACCCACCGGACCTCCAAAGCCCTCTGCAGCACGTTCAGCCCAGTCACCTCCCTGTCCCTTACTTTGTCCTTCCACCCACCATTTCTTAGCAGAGGTCCTTGGCCTCCCAGAATTTCTTGGCTTCTCCCCTGCCCCTGCCTTCAAAGCTGCCCGGTGAGATTAGCCACCTGCTAATCTGTCTCCCCATAACACCTTTGCCCCCATTTTAGTCAGCAACCCAGGCTCTGCCACAATTGATGCCCCTTCTTCCCTGTCTGATGTCCTTGAGGGCACATGCCTTCCCATGCTGCCCACCCTAGGTGCTGCTATCAACTATGAGGGACTGCAAAGGACAGGAAATCGCCTTGTCAGGTGGGAGAGTCCAAAACCAGCCCTCCCTCCATTTCAATTCCCACATGCCTGCCTTTTTTACACTCTGAAGGTCTCACCTTGCAGTTGGGTTTGCAGTCTGCCGTCATTGGGTGGACAACAGAGAAAAGAGAAAGAGTGAGTGAGTGAGGATAGCCCCTCTCCCTTGTCTCATGCACTCGTCTGCCCGCCCCCCACGCCACCCCCCAGCATCCATCCCCTCTCCAACCTTGCCCTCACCATGGTTGATGAAGGCAGCTGGGCCAAGCCACAGCTGGGCACTCCTTTTCCGGGTGGAGTACATGATGCTGAAGTCGTTCTCCCCGGCCCTGAGAAGGTACTCATCCTCTTCACGCAGCTCTGCAATGCAGCCCACCAGCAGCTCCAGCTTCTCATTCTTCTTCCTGCCAAGAGGCTAGGCTATAGGGCTCTGAGCGATGCCTCCCAGTCTTTGCTGGGGAAGCACCCTGGGAACAGGAGCTCTGAGACGCAGGGCCAGCCAATGTATCTTCCATTCATTCTCTCTCAAATCCACTAGGTCGCCCTGTGCCACTAACCCCACTTCCCCTGGGTCCTACCTCATCCAGAGGGACTGGGTCTCTGCTCCCAGCAGCCCCCTTACCAAGCACGGGTAGACACAATCTTGGCCCCATTGGTCTCCATGGAGTAGCGGGTGCAGGGCAGAATGGTGAAGCCACTCTCGGGCAGGAAGGCGCGGAGGTAGCAGAAAATCTGAGAGAAGAGTGGGGGAGGGCAGGAAGATGAGCAGGGTCAACCACAGGGGCCTCTTTCTCTTGGACCAGGTCTACTTTGTCACTGACTGTGTGGCCTGGGTCATCTCTGGGTCTAGGTGTCCTCATCTGTCAAAGGAAGAGGAGGGTGGACTTCATCTCAGCTCACCCGCCCCCACTTCTCTTCTTCTAGGCTATAAGCCTTCCTTGCAGGCTGTCCCCAGCAGCAAGGCAGTCTTGGGCCTGGGGGCTACTCTCCTGAGAGCTCTAGATTCTGCCAGCTAAATGGAGAGAGCACAGTGCAGGGCAGGCTGGGGCATGGGCTCCCTCACGTGGGTCTTGAGAGCAGCCTCCTGTCGAGGGGCACGGCTCTGGAAGTAGTGGGCCTTCCAGCCTCCTAGTGTCAGGGCCCGGAATGCAGCCTCCAGGTCCCGCTGCCGTAGGAAAGCTTCCAGTGCTGAGCGAAGGTGGTGTTGTCGTCGCAAGGTGGGCACAGGACTAGGAGAAAGGGTATGCCTGGGTTCCAGGGATTTCCAGGCCTCTGGCCCCCACCCGAAGCTTCAGGGAGACCAGGCTGAGAGTCGTAAAAGCGTAAGAGAAAGGGTCCAGGACCCAGAACCCATTCCCCCCAAACTCCCCCTCACCTGACATTCATCTTATGGGTGCGGAAGCCGAGGTAGGGGTCAAGAACAAGGCTGGTGGCCAAGTCATCATTCTCGCACAGTTCTCGGGCTGTCACTCGCTCAGGCCCCATGGTGCTCTAAAAACCATGCTGCTCTGGCACAGAGCATGGATGTGCAGCTCAGACGCTGCATGGGGTGTCTGTGGGCCCCAGAGCCTGCTTATCTGTAGGAGAGCACGGGGGGGGAAATCAATACTGACTTCACGGGGCTCTATGTGAGACACGGGGCTCTATGTGAGAATGACACCCAATAGGTACTTTCGAGTGAGGAAACCCTAAGAAAAATACAGTCTCCTGTACAGTATTTCCCTCCCCTCTTGCAAAACAGATGCATGTCCCCCAATCACACACACTACCTTCCCAGGACATGTACACTTTCATGGATGTCACCACACACAAAGACCACTTTGCCAAGTGCACATGTAGGAGACAGGTCCCTGTGTACCCAGAGGTAAGGAAGATTAATTGGCCTTCTGAGGTAACTCCAAAGGCTTAGCGTGGCAGGGGGGAGTTGGGATGGCCCACTCTCATCGAGGGAAATGGGAAACCCAACTCCTTGTTTTGAGCTTCTTGCCAGCCTTTGCTGACCCCCTGCTAGGCTGATATTCTCTTGACCTCAGCACCTCCCTCCAAGGTCACCCTCCTCTGGGGAGTGGTCAAAAGGTTGTGGGTGGAACCCAGGCAGCCATTAGGGGAAGAAGGATCCAGTACCTAATGCCTCTCGGAGGATTCCAGCAAAAGGGAGGCCCTCAAGAGGACAAAAACAGGAAGAAGGAAGAAACGGAACGGAGAGAAGGAACAAGTCAAAACAAAAGGGTCGGAGGCAAAGAGGGGAAAAAAAATAGATTCAGAAAATCAAATAAAATGGAGGGACAGGTTACCCAGTACCCTCACTGTGGTGTGTCTGACAATTCTGCGCTTTGGGAGAGAGCAAGGAGGCAGAGTACTGCCACTCCGGGAGAAAGATCTGGAAAAAAACAGCTCTGGGTTAAATGAAGAGGGTGCTTAGAAAAAAGCCTGGAAGCTGGGAAAAGACAAAGCCAGGAATAGGGAGTATGATGTGAAGGGAGAGAAAGATGGAGGGAAGTCAGGAAGGACTGGCGGGACTGGGGGTTTGGCGGGGGTGGGGGGATAAGGCACCTGAGGTTGCAAGGGAGGAGCCCACGAAATCCAAAGGGTAGATATGCCTGGGGTCCAAGGGAAGGAAGGGTTTAGCGGTTCCAAGCAGGGTTTGAGGGAAGTCCTGGGGGATTAGAAGTGATGGAAACCTTTAAGATTCTAGGGGTTCGAGGAGGTAATTGAGGGCGCTAAGTAGCTAACTAAAGCCAGGGAAGGTTGAAGAAGGGGGCTGGGGAAGCAGAGAGTCAGAGGAAGGGCCTCAGAGGCCAGGATAGCGAGACAGGAGTCAGGAAGTGCCCTGAGTGTGACAGGGTAGGTTACGGTGCAGGAAAAGGTGGCGGGGATGGGCCCTGGTGGGGCAGGGAGCGACCCCTAAGGTGCAGGGAAAGACCTGAGAGTGAGAGAGGAGTCTGCGTGGGCTCCAAGGGGGAAGGGAAGGGTACGAGTGAGGAGCGCGTAGATCCGCGAGGTTGGAGACTAGGACCGCAAGGTTCGAGGAAGGGCCCGGGGACAGCCGTTTCAGGGGGTGACTGGGAGGCCGGGCGGCGCGGGGCGGGGGCCAAGAGGGGGCTCAGAGGACGGGCCCCGCGCCGCCCCTCACCCGCTTCTCCTCCTCCTCCGCCTCCTTCTCAGGCACCCGCGTTGCAGCCGCCACCTCCACCCACCGCCTCCTCCGGCTCTCGTCCGACACAAACGCCGCGCCTCCCCTCGGCCGGGATGACAAACAGCTCAACCTTTTATTGGCCCAACCCGCCGTCACTCTTCCGTTGCTAGGAAATTCGCGCTGTTCTTATTGGCTGACTCTCATTGCTCTCTTTTTCCCGCCTCTTCTGGCCCCAGTCGGTGCCCTGACAAAACCCCACCACGCCCACTCCGTCAATAAATCCAGCGAACTACAGCCAATGGCTCGGGTCGCTGTCATTCAGGCGTTGCCATAAAAATCTGTCCCGCCTCTTCATCGGCACTGCCCTAAGTCAATGCTTTCATTGGCTCAAAGAGCCGTCGCTCCAACAGAAACTCTGTTTGGGTCAGGTTATTCAGGTCCAAGTGGAAAGAGGGAGGGCCCTGTCAGATACAAACTTCGAATATTATTGGTTGGCCTTGGACAGGACCGGCTTCCATTCGCTAAGGCCTCCGCCCATCACCCTGGAGTCCGGCGCTCTGTTCTCTTTCTTTCTCAGCTTGAAGGAGGGCAAAAATCACTGAGCGAACCAGGAAGGAAAGAGGTGAATGCACACGCGCCCCATCGCTGCTCCCGGCAGCGATGGCTGGTTGCCATGGCAACAAAACTTCATTGCCAGCCCTGCTTGTCAAGAAGACCTTTTCTCTTTCCCAATATTCCTTATTGTTTGGAAAATTGTACCTACAAGAACTCTGTGAAGTTTTCTTGTCCTGCCCGTGAACAGGTCAGAAAGAGACGACGCTGAGAAGTTGGGACTTAGAAGACAAGCTCTGATTCATGGGGCACTCCCCTGGGGAAACCCCTGTAATTAAGATCACCCCCCTCTTCAATCCTGCAAGTATAATTAGCAGGATATCATAATTACGTCCAAACAAATAAGCTCCATGCTTGGGTCAGTCAGTCTTTTTTTGTTTTTCATGAGTTATCTATTTGGTGGGTTAGGACAATGCCTACAGCACAGAATGTTTTGTTAATACAGACTGAAGGAACAACCGATTGAAGTGGGATGGGACATTGAAATGGCCCAGTGGGTAAAAGCACCTGCCCACAAGTCTGATAGCCAGGATCCACATCATGGAAAGAAAGCACGGATTCCTGAAGGTTGTCCTTGACCTCCACATTCATGCCAGGGCGCCTGTGAATACTCTCTCTCTCTCTCTCTCTCTCTCTCTCTCTCTCTCTCTC
>NC_034608.1:1681366-1682367 GCF_900095145.1 Mus pahari | reverse complement strand
CACACGATTGATTAAATCATAGTAGCTTCTCTTTTGAGACAGGCAGCTTTGACTGCCCTAGAACTCCCCATGTAGACCAGGCATGAATTTCCTCGTCATCCTTGCGCAGTGAGCCATGCTAACCTTCTCTGAATCGCTCCAATTTTAGTATATGTGCTGCTGCAACATTTTGTTTTTAAGGAGGCTGAAGTTTTGCACTGTTCCGTGATCTTGGGGTTTTGAGAACTCACAGCTTCGTGGTTGCGTCTACAAAGCAAATATCATACACTGGTATTCTCTCAAGTGTCTGAAGTCCATGCCTTACCACCCTTCTCTCTCCTGAATTCTAAGACAGCCCCCTACCCTAAGCAGCTCTCCGGGTAAAAATGACTATATCTTCCTTGGGTGCTGTCACATTATATGAGATTTTCAAACAGCTAATAAAAATATATTTAAGAGGAAAAAAAACCCACGAAATAGCAAAGTGTCTTCCTGACTGTTGAAGTAGATTCCAGAGTGAGGGTACAGCCTGTGGGTATACGACATGCACCATGTGTGGGGCTTGTGGTTTGATTTCCATTTTGGAAGAAAAAGAGATGTGGCCAGCAAACAACTGGGTAGAAAGATTTGATACAGCAACATGGCTACTCTGGCTGGAATACATTCGTGTTCTTAGCACACATCTTTAATCCCAAACAGTGATGGTAAAGTTAGTTTGTAGAAGGAAGGACCTGTGTTAGATGAAGGGAGGAATCAGAAAAAGAGTTGATAGAATAAGATATGCCCAACTCCCTTGTGAACAGAGAGAAAATGAGAGGCTACTTAAGAGAGAGCAGGGCAGAGAGGGAAGGAAGGAGAGAAGGCAGTTTGTTGTTGTTGTTTTTGTTTTTTTTTGTTTTGAGACAGGGTTTCTCTGTGTAGCCCTGGCTGTCCTGGAACTCACTTTGTAGACCAGGCTGGCCTCGAACTCAGAAATCCGCCTGCCTGGCTTTTCAATTTCCTGGAAGAATCAAAACCCTTTT
>NC_034608.1:1679797-1681355 GCF_900095145.1 Mus pahari | reverse complement strand
AGAGAGAGAGAGAGAGAGAGAGAGAGAGAGAGAGAGAGAGAGAGAGAGAAACAAGCTAGACACGGGTGAACAGATGACTAAAGTTGGTATGAGTCCAAGCAGAGCAATTCAGGAGAAGCAGAGAAAAGCCAGGTCGAATCAGTCAGCAGGAAGAAGTGTTTTGAGCCAGAATAGCTTAGCTGACCAGCTAGCCGGAGTTCAAAAAGATCTGGAAAGGGTGAGTGTCTTCAGCAGCAAGTCTCAGGGGCTGAAAACATTCTAGGCCTAGGTTAGGTCGTATGGAGGCTAGAAGCTTTCAGGACTAGGCCTAGGTTAGGTCGTATGGAGGCTAGAAGCTTTCAGGACTAGGCCTAGGTTAGCAGATGGAGGTGGCAAACCTCCAAGTCAACAATTACATCAGACGAATGGAAGATGCTTTTACACAACTGAGACCTTGTGCCGTCTGCCAAGGGAATAGCCCAGGTGTACTCCGTTGAGGAGTTGGGACAGGATGTCCTCTATCCGAGGCTGGTCTTTATGACCTTGAGTTTCCTAGTCTTTTTCATCTGTCTTCAGACTGCAGATTTGACACCCCTCATCACACCATTTTTACTTGGTGCTGTGTGTTAAACCCAGGGCTTCATCCATGCTAGGAAGAACTCTACCAACTGAATTATATCCCTGGAGCTTTTGACTGCCTTTGTTTTTGTTGTTTGCTTGTTTTGAGACGGGGCTTCTCTGTGTCCTGGAGCTCCTTCTGTAGACCAGGCTGGCCTCCAGTTTAGAAATTTGCCTCCCAAATGCTGATATTAAAGACATTTGCCACCACTGACTTTTTGTGTTTCTGAAAAGGGGTTTCTTATAGCCGGAGCTGGCCTGGAAGTCACTATGTAGCTCAGGCTGCCCTTAAACTCAGAAGAGCCTCCTGCCTCAGACTCCTGATTAATGGGATTATAGGCACCTGACCTCATAAGCAGAGGTAAGCTGTAACAGGTCCCCAGACATTAATAGACCCCAGACCTTAGCACAACTGACGCCATGAGGGAGGTGGTATTCTGGCCTGGGAACCCAGCTCATAGACAGCACCCTCTGCCAAAACAAGAACAGATTATCTAAAATCCATCAAGTCCATGGTTCTGGAAAAGCTTCTAGTCTTATCCTTTGGCTCCTGCTGCTCTGCTTCTGGCTACCTGCTCTTGTTAACTGAAGTATGTCAAGACAGATTATGACTTTTGCGATTAAAAGCTCATCTAGGGGCTGGCGAGATGGCTCAGCGGGTAAGAGAATTGACTGATCTTCCAAAGGTCCTGAGTTCAAATCCCAGCAACCACATGCCGTAATAAGATATGATGCCCTCTTCTGGTGCATCAGAAGACAGCTACAGTGTACTCATATGCATAAAATAAATACATAAATCTTTAAAAAAAAAAATAAAAGCTCATCCTAAGAACAGCTTATAGCCGGGCAGTGGTGGTGCACGCCTCTAATCCCAGCACTTGGGAGGCAGAGGCAGGCAGATTTCTGAGTTTGAGGCCAGCCTGGTCTACAGAGTGAGTTCCAAGACAGCCAGGGCTACACA
>NC_034608.1:1676209-1678531 GCF_900095145.1 Mus pahari | reverse complement strand
AAAAAAAAAAAAAGATTTGCTGAAGGATGAAATAATATAAGCCCCAGAAGAAGTAAGGGAGAAAAGATCAAGTTGAATGACAACTGTTCTCCACAGGCAGGCATTCATTCTTCTTGCCTCCATGTGTACATGGCGATCCCAGCATGTCCACACATGTACATACACACAAACACAGAATAAATACAAAGCAAAACAAAAACAGAAACAAAAAACCAAGTTGGGCTTTTTTTCTCCATTTTTTCCCCCCTTCCCTTTGTTAACCAACATGGAAATGGGCTATATGATACTGTCACAAAACAGTAAATAAAGTGTTTAGTCCAGTGGCAATACAATCATCACCTCTAACGAGTTCTAAAGCATTCTTATCAGTCCCTAAGGAAAGCTTGAACTCATTATGCAATTACTGTATTTCTCTTTTCCTCCTGCCCTTGCCTTTCACCTGCTTCCTAGCCCCACATATTTGCCTGTGGGAGATCTCTGTGCCACATTACCCAGTGGGGTATCAGCTCTCCAGGAGATGAGGTTTTCTCTGCTTTCCTCCTTTCTCTCCCCCAGAGTCAGATCCACCTACACCACATGCCCCATCTTCCCTCCTCTTTCCCCTTTTTCTCTTTCCCCTCATGGTGTATACATCTCCTATGTTGTTCATAAGAGCCAAGTTACATAGCCATCTGCTTTCCCCAGGCACAGTGACTACCTCTGCAAAGCCAGGGTTTTGGAAAAAGATAAGAGCGGCCCACGAGATGCTATTGAAGACCAACAATAGGTATGGAGGTGTTCAGAATGGCAAAAAGTGCAATTGATCAGGGACTTAGAGACAGGTGTACATCTTGAGAGGAAACAATATAAGAGGATCTCTGCACCCCAACGTAGGAACAGGGCTAGATGTTAAGCTAGACAGAGAGCCACAGCCAAAGAAAATATCCCTGGACTTTCTCTAAAGCTATTAACCTGTCATAAGTTAAGAGACAGTCTAGAAGCTGGGTGTGGCAGCTAATATGTATAATTCCTGAATTTGGGGGTGCTGAAGCAGGAGGATCAAAGGAAACTTTGTCTCAAAAAGTAAAAAGAAAAAGACAGACAGACAGACAGAAAGAGATTAATACCTACTACTGCCCAAAGTGGGGAGAAATGAAGAGAATGGAAGGAAAAAACAAAGCAAGGGAACAAAGAAGGAGGAGGAGGAAGAGGAGGAGGGGAGGGGGAGGGAGAGGCAGACATGAGAATGCTCAGGTGACTTTTTGTTGTTCTTTTGTTTGTTTTTTGTTTGTTTTGTGTGTGTGTGTGTGTGTGTGTGTGTGTGTGTGTGTATACTTTGTGTGTGTGCATGGTTTCAGAGGAGGCTGTCAGCTACTGTGTAGGTACTGGGAACACAGGTCCTCTGCAAGCGCAGCAAGTGCTCGTAGCTGCTGGGCCATCTTTCCAGCCCTATTTATTTTTAACATGAGCACAGGAGCTCAAACTCAGGCCTTCAAACTCAGGAAACAATTACTTTACCAACTGAATCCAGCACCCCCAACGGTCCGAAGCAGAAAGGGAGGGGCGAAGATACAAGCATGAGTCAGAAGATGGACTGGGAGGGAGGCTGGAAGGAAGGGGGGGGTCACAAGCGCGAGCACACACACATGAATGCACACATGTACATATACATGCACACATGCATGCACACAGGCGCACACACACATCGTGTACACACATGCACAAACCATATATGAAAAGGTGACTTTTAAAATGTCATCAATGGCTTCCAGTCTGGAGCCTACGGGATGGAACCAATGGGGCCAAACTGTACTTCAGCCTACTGAGACTTTCCTCAAGGCGTAGCTCTCTGGAACTACTTAGCTAATCTGTGTTATCAACGGTCTTCCCTACGGCAACCACAGATAACCACTCCTTACTATTTTTGCATTAGAGGCGACTTCTGAACTCAAGCCTTTCTGAGCTGAAATCTCAAGTTTTTGGGGTCATAGTCCTTTTCCTTTTCAGTGTTCTCACGGGACCTCAGGCCTCGAGCCAGGCAAGAAGCCTACCAGTGCAACTGCTGCCTTCTACAATCTCCTGAATCTAGGCAGTGTGCAATGATCCCAGGTATTCTGTCCTCAGGGCCACTGGGCTGGGCGTATGTGTGAGTCATAAAGCAATGACTGAAGGAATGAAGCATCCCCAGGGTGTGGTACATGCCTGTAATCCCAGTCACTGGGAGGATGAGGTAGGAGCATGGATGCAAGTGTGAGGCCAGCGTGGCCACATAGTAGGATTCTGAAGTGTGTGTGTGTGTGTGTGTGTGTGTGTGAGAGAGAGAGAGAGAGAGAGAGAGAGAGA
>NC_034608.1:1675061-1676005 GCF_900095145.1 Mus pahari | reverse complement strand
ACTCTAGGCATATTAATGGTTCTCTCCCTCTCTTTGTCCCCCTCCCTCCGTTTCTTTGAGACAGGATCGCATATATCCGAGGATGGACTCAGATTCCCTGTATAGCTGAGGATGACCCTGAACTTCTGCTCTTCTTGCTTTTCCCTCCCTAGGTGTGAAATATCACATCTGATGAACATTGTGCTTGGGATTGAAACCAGGGCTTTATGAATGCTAGCAAGCACTCTACCAACAGAGCTACATCCTTGGCCCTGTTTATTTGTGATTTTATTTTTTGATATGGAATCTCACTACATAGCTGTAAAGGCCTAGAACATTCTGGATACACTGAGCTAGCCTTAAACTTGCAGGAATCCTCTTGCCTCTGTTTCCTCAGTGCTGGGGCTGTGATGACACCAAGAAAGCTGCCATTCATTCTGTGTCTGTCTGTCTGCCTGTCTGTCTGTCTGTCTGTCTGTCTGTCTGTCTGTCTGTGTCTTTCCATTTCTCTGTGTTTCTGTGGGCTTGTGTGTCTCTGTGTGTTTGTCTATCTCTGTGTGTCTGTTTCTGTGTTTCTGTTTGCCTGTGTGTCTGTCTGTCTCTCTTTGTGTGTGTCTTTCTGTTACTCTCTGAAGATCTGTGCCTCTCTCTATATGTGTGTCTGTACATGCTTGTCTTTCTTCCTTGGGTCTCATTATGCACCTCTGGCTGGTCTGTAACTCATTATCTAGACTAGACTAGCCTCAAATTCAGAGACTCACCTGCGTGTGCTTGCTGAGAATTGAGATTAAAGGCCTGTGTCACCATGCCTGGTACACCCAACCTTCATTATTTGTTTCCTGTCTCCATCCTTCAGTATCCTTCCCTCTTACTCTGCCTGCTTCAAAGACCTCACGAGATCCCTCAGTACCCTCAGAACCATCCCGAGCCTTTATGACCTCACGAGATCCCTCAGTACCCTCAGA
>NC_034608.1:1663805-1674821 GCF_900095145.1 Mus pahari | reverse complement strand
CCATCCTGAGCCTTTATGACCTCACGAGATCCCTCAGTACCCTCAGAACCATCCCGAGCCTTTATGGCATCTGAGAACTTTGGGTCTTACTATTTCTTCTATGGCAGCTTCCCACAGACCTGACCAAGGCATTGCACTTCCGTGTGCCAGGTTTTTTTTGGGGGTAGCTTCAACACTGCAGAAGCCTTTGTGCACACTGCAAATTTTCACCCTTCTGTCTAAGTGTGGCTGATGAGGTGTCTCTATGAGCTCCCTGGTCCCTCTTCCCCGTTTTTTCATACACTCTGGCAATCTCTTCTTCCAGGCCACTGTGACCATTACACCTTGCTCTCCCCACTCCCATGTGTTTATATGTTCTTGTTTCGGGGGAGGTGCACTTATGTGTGCTGGTGTGTGTGTC
Source organism: Mus pahari (assembly GCF_900095145.1). Lineage (NCBI taxonomy): Eukaryota > Metazoa > Chordata > Mammalia > Rodentia > Muridae > Mus > Mus pahari. The sequence continues at coordinate 1,674,421 of NC_034608.1, read as the reverse complement.
TGCATATGTGCATGTGTGTGCAAGCCAGAGGACAACTTCAGGTGTCCTTTTTCAGGTACTAGCCACCTTGATTTTTGAGACAGGGTCTGTAACCTGCCTGGAACTCATGAAGTAAGTATACTAGGCTGGGTTTGCCGGTGAGCACACCGGGAATCCATCTGTCTTTGATTCTCTGGCACTGCGATTACAGGCAAGCCTCAACGGTCAGTTGTTTTGTCTTGTTTTTTAAAATCGCATTTATGAGCCAGGGGTGGTGTACACCTTTAGTTCTAGCTCTAGGGAGGCAGAGGTAGGTGGAGCTCTGTGAATTCCAGGCCACCCTGATCTACAGAGAGAGTTCCAGGACAGCCTCACAAAATTCAATTAAACACGATTAAATCAAAACTTAAAAATGTGCATGTTTTATTCGTTTGTTTGTGTGAGTGTGTAACTAGAGCATATTTGTAGGACATCTTAGACGACAACCAGCAGGAGTTGGTTCTCATCTTCTATCGTGTGAGTCCTCAAGGACTAACGCACATTGTCAGGTGGGCTGCCTGGCAGCCTCAGGGCATGGTGAGCCATCTCTCCAGTATTCCCAGGATTTCTATTTTATTTTTTTTGTTTTTCCCACATGGAGTCTGGAGACCAAGCTCATACCTTCAGGTTTATATGGCAAGCACTTTATCTACTACTAGTCTGGGTCCCAGGAGGAACCTCAGATTGCTAGATAGCCAGGCTTTATGCAACAAATACATCCATTCCCTGATTCCAGCTCATCAGCCCCTCAACATTTTTATTTTTAAAAAAGATATTCTCAAAGAACAAAAACAAAACAAAAAAGAAAGAAAAAGAAAGGAAAAGGAAAAAAGGGAAAAAGGAAGAAAATATATTTTCAAATAGCCCAGGCTGGTTTTGAACCCGTGAGGATGATTTCAACCTTCTGAAACTCCTGTCCCTTGCCAGCGTGCTGAGATAATAGGTGTCTCTGGTTTCAAACACCTTTGCTTGTTACCTCTGCTTAGCTTCCTTTCCTGTGTCTCAGGGAAGGAAGCCTGTTGTACAATGGTTTCTTCCCAAATGAAACCTTTCTTCTGGGAGGGAGACAGGAGACTCATGAGGCTCGGGAAGTAAACACATGAGTCTAGGAAGCATGAAAGTCAAGTCCCTCTAGGAAAAGTCTAGTACTACAGGACCCAGAGGCCTAAGTGCCAAAACCCTAGAAATCTGGCAGAATTTAAGATCTAGGACCAAAGAGATGGGGTCAGTGGACCATCACACGGCCATGAAAAGGATATCGTGTGGGCCTCAGTCTGTGTTCTGTGCTGCTGTAGACGTGAGACGACAGAAGGGGTAAGTCACAAAGCAGAGACTCTGAGGCCAAGGAGCTACTCCTGGTGTGCTGGCCTTAGTGATGACCAAGTCCAGAGACAGTGCTGGCATCAAACGGTGGGAAACAAAAGGCTCCGAGAGACTTAGTTAAAATAGCCCCAAATTAAGACAACCCACTAACCCAGTGAGTGATTAATCTATTAAACGTTTTCATTTCTTTTTTCATTTTCCTTTAAAACGTCTTAATTAAATATATATTATCACATAATTTCTCTTATTCCCTCAACTCCTCCCAGATCCTTCCCATCCCCCCCACCCACTCAACTTCATAGTCTTTCTCTCTCAGAAGAAAACAACAAAAAAACCCAAAACATGAAAATCAAAACAAAAATACTCAAAGAGAAAGAAAGAAAAGAAGGCAACAAAACAAAATAAAAACATGCACATAGAAAAAACATGGAAGCTGGGCAGTGGTGGCACATGCCTTTAATCCCAGCACTCGGGAGGCAGTGGCAGGTGGATTTCTGAGTCTCAGGCCAGGCTGGTCTACAGAGTGAGTTCCAGAACAGCCAGGGCTATACAGAGAAACCCTGTCTCAAACAAAACAAAACAACAACAGCAAAAAGAAAGTAGAAAAACAAAACAAAACAAACAAACAAAACAAAGTCCCCTTTGTGTTTGTCAACTGCCCATGGGTTGTGGGTTGTGGTTGGTAAGATACTCAACACTGATTTTGCCTTTATCAGCAGGTATCAGTTGCAAATAGCTTCTTGGTTAGGCATGGGACTTTGTATGCACTCCCTTTTCTCAGTGCTGGAATTTTGTGTAGTTTCCTATTAAACTTTTACCAAATTAGTAGGATGTAGTGGCACTAGCCTTTAATCCCAGCACTTAGGAGGCAGAGGCAGGCAGAACTCTCTGAATTTGAAGCCAGCCTGGTCTAGACAGTGAGTACCAGAACAGCTGGAGCTATATAGAGAGACCTTGTATTAGACAGAGGGAGGGAGAAAGAGAGAGAAAGAGAGAGAGAGAGAGAGAGAGAGAGAGAGAGAGAGAGAGAGAGAGAGAGGTGGGGGAGAGAATACAAAAAGCTAGACTAGCTGGGGCATAGCCAACAGCACTTGGAAACTTGGGAAGGTGAGGCAGGAGGATCAGGAATTCAAGGTCAGTTATGTAACCATTATGTAACCAGTTTCCCAGAACAATTTCAAGTGTAAGATTAAATACCCAATCAAGCAAGCAACATAAAGATACAAGATAGGTGGTGGAAAGATGGCTCCGAAGTTAAGACTACTTCCTGCTCCTTCGGAGGACAGGAGTTTGGTTCTCAGCATCCTTGCTGGTTGGCTCAGGACCAGCTGTAATTCCAGGTCCAGGGTATCCGACATCCTCTTCTGGCCTCTAAGGGCTCCTGTGCGAGTGTGTGTGTGTGTGTGTGTGTGTGTGTGTGTGTGTGTGTGTGCTCAAGTGTGTGTGTGTGTGACTTGATTTCAATCCCTGATATCTGTATGGTGGGAGTGAACTGAGTCCTATAGGATGTCCTTTGACCTTTACACACATGTCATTGTGCCAACAGGTACAACGATGTCTCCTTACTCCCCTCAAAATTAAGTAGCTGGTTGTAAGGACACACTCCTTTAAAGCTAGCACTCAGAGGCAGAAGCAGGTGGATTTCTATGAATTTGGATCCAGTCAAGTATACAGGTAAGTTAGTTCCAGGCTATATAGGGCTACATGGCAAGAGCCTGCTTCAACAAACAAACAAACAAACAAACAAACATACATAATATTTACACAATTAATTATTTAATTTAACTAAATTAATTTAATGTTTTAAAAATTAAAAAAAAGAAATGGCATGCTGGGATACAGCTCAGTTGGTAAAAGCTGGCCTAGCATGCTTGAGCCCTGAAGCACTAGGTCGAGACTAATTAGGTTCCCAACACTCTGAAAGTGGAGGCGAGGAGAATTAAGAGTTCATGGTTAGCCTTGCTGCATGGTAAATTTGAGGCCAGTCTGGGCTACATGAGACCATCTTTAAAAAAAAAAACAAAAAATCAAACAAAAACAGAAAAGCTAGGCAAGTGTAGTGGTCCAACACCTTTATTTTTTTTTAACTTTTTTTTTTTTTTAGATTTATTTGTTTGTTTACTATATGTAAGTACCTTGTAGCTGTCTCCAGACACCCCAGAAGAGGGCATCAGATCTCTTTACGGATAGGTTGTGAGCCACCATGTGGTTGCTGGGATTTGAACTCAGGACCTTTGGAAGAGCAGTCAGTGCTCTTAACCGCTGAGCCATCTCTCCAGCGGGTCCAACACCTTTAACTCCAGCCCTCCGGGGGCGGAGGTAGGTAGGTGGATCTCTGAGTTCTGGGTTAGCACACAGGGAAAGAGGAGGTGGGTGAGGATGGGGGAAGGGAAAGGATTTAGACTCCTGATTCCTCAGCCGAAGATGGAGTTATGACCTAAACGTGAGGGTACGAGAAGCGAGCGAGGGTTTGAAGGAAGATGGCCGCTGGCTTTGCTGATTATTGTCAATTACTGCTTTGCTGGCTTTGCCTGTGCCATCGCAGGAGTGCAGGGCTCAGTTCACCAGTTCTCTATATCGTGTGTGCCCCAGAGATGAAAATCAGGACTCAAGTCTGCCCTCCTGCCTGGCAGCAGGTATCCTGTCTATGGCCGTCTTACTGGCCATTCTTTATAATTTGGTTTTTGAGACAGGGTTTCTCTGTTTAGCCATGGCTGTTACCATGTAGCCCTGGCTGTCCTAGAACTTGCTATGTAGACAAGGCTGGCTGCCTCAAACTCAGAGTTCTGCCTGCCTCTGCCTCCTGAGTGCTGGGATTAAAGGAGTGTGCCCCCAGTGCCTGGTTTGGCATTAATTATTTTTATCATTACCATTATTTCGTTGGGGGGGGGCATGTAGCACCATGTGAGTGCACACATACAGGCTATGGCTAGAGGGGATGACAGATGGCTTCTTTACCTTCTCCCTGTTCCCTTTAGGTCTCCTCATCCGAAGGGACGCTTGTTGTCTTTTAGACTAGGCTGACTCTTAGGAATCTGTCTTTGACTCTGTTGGTGCAACGGTGGTGTACACAAACAGGCCTGCCTGTGTGATGGGTGCTAGGTATTCAAATCCTGATTTTTCAGGTTTCCAGAACAAGTGCTGTTATCCACTGAGCTGTCTCTCTAGGCCCCAATCCCAGCACGAAGATGGCCGAGGTAGTAGGGTCCTGCATTCGAGGTCAGTCTAGGCTATGTACTAAGACCCTGTCTCAGGAAACAAACATAGAAAGAGTAAGGAGCTGCTTGTGGGGGTAGAGATTGCAGATGGGGATCTTATCGCCACTATCGCCTTCCCCACTCATAACCTGCCCATTTTGGGGAATTTTTTTTTTTAAGATTTATTTATTTGTTTTATGTATGTGAGTACACTGTAGCTGTACAGATGGTTGTGAGCCTTCATGTGGTTGTTGAGAATTAGAATTTTTTTTTTTTAGGACCTCTGCTCACTCCGGTCAACTCTGCTCACTCAGGACTAAAGATTTATTTATACATAAGTACACTCTAGCTGTCTTCAGACACACCAGAAGAGGGCGTCAGATCTCATTAGGGTTGGTTGTGAGTCACCACGTGGTTGCCGGGATTTGAACTCAGGACCTCTGGAAGAACAGTCGGTGCTCTTAACCGCTGAGCCATCTCACCAGTCTGGGGAACTCTTGTTAGAACAGAAAAAGAAAGGGGGAGGGGGAGGCAAGAGGAGAGGAGGGTCCCACATCAAGCAACCCAAAAGACTGACCCCAGAAAGCACAATCCCAGAAGGGACAGGCAGCCTAGCGGTACGTGAGTGTGATCCCAGCTCTTCAGGAGAAAGGACAGGGACATCACCAACTCCAGGTCAGCGGGGGCTATAGAAGAATCCAGAAAGAGACCTGCATTTGCAGGTAGGTAATGGTGGCTGGACTCCAGAAGTGACAGACATGTATGCATTCAGGGGGCTGTATGTAGTTTGTGGGGAGGATAAAGTACCGGGGAATTTGGATGTCGAACCCACAAAACTGTAGGAAGGAAGTTAGGGGCTCCCTGAAGCAAGAGTGTCCCTTTTACGAATCTGAGACAGGAAGTGGTTGTTTGGGTAGATTACAGAAGATGACTACTGATTAGACCCAAGGGCGAATATCTCATACACACTCAGCGTGGACTTTGCCTCTTCCGGAATTCGGAGGCCTACCTTCTTTTGCCACACCTGGAATCACCTTCTTTCCTGGTTCTGTCACTCAGATCTAAATGTATCAAGGAAATGGAGAGAATTTGAGGGAACTTGGAAAGGCGAGGGCCCTAAGGGAACCTGGAGCCTGGGAGCTGGCGGTGAAGAACCAGGAAAAACAGACCAACATCAGCTGATTAGGTTTGAAGAAGGTAGGGAAAAGAGCCCCGAGCAAGGGCAGGCCTGCATCAGTCTTCCATCCAGTGGGGCCTCAAAAGCAGGTGGGCCGTCTTCAGCACCACACACCTAAAGACTGCTTGGAGACCAAGCTTCTTCACTTCTTCTGCAGAGCCCAGCAATGTGGAATTACCTGTCCTTGCTGCCTGTCATCTTATTTCTGTGGGCTACAGCTGGCATCTGGATTGTGTAAGTAGCAGAGGCCCTAAAGGATGCTTGGGTCTGAGGGAGGAAGATTGGGGTCTGGACTTTTGGGTCTGAAGGAGGGCTAGATTCCTGGGTGTGAGGGACGAGGGCTGGAGACTGAACTCCAGGTCTGAGGGAGGAGGGCTGGGGGCGGGACTCTAGTTCTGAGGGAGGAGAGCTAATGCCTGGATTTTTGGGTCTGAGGGAGGACAGCTGGGTTTTGGATGGCTTCTAGTGACACAGGATAGAGGCCAGAAGTCCATTAACACAGTGAAGTGTTTTGTTTAGCGAGCAGAAAGGAAAGTTATCCACAAGATCCCCTGACTGACTGACTTCCTGTATTCCTCTCATCTCAGTTTTGCAATCGCTGTGGTTAACGGTTCTGTGGACCTCGACAAGGGCTTCCCCTTTATCAGGTTGCTATGGCTGAGGTGGTGATGGGGGAGGCAAATAGAGGGTCTTGTCTGGGAGGAGCCAGAGGATGACCCTGATCTTCTTTTGCAGTATCTGTGGCTCCTATGCTCCTCAGAGCTGCATTTTCGGCCAAGTCCTCAATGTAGGAGCTGCTCTAGGCAAGTATTTGCAGACCTTTCCTTTCGCTGCCAGCCCAAAGGTGCCCAAAGGGTCCCCATCTCCTCCTTCCCCAGATCAAAGCAACTGGTTTCCCTGAGAGCCAGGACCCTTCTTCCCTCAGACCCCAGACCTCCTTCCTCACACCCAGGAGTCTATCGGACCCCAATTCTCTTCTCTCAGTCCCAGGGTCCATACCCCAGTCTTTTTCCCTCAGACCCAGGAATCCAGATCCCAGTCCGTCTCCCTCAAACCTCCAAACCCTTACCTCCAAATCCCTTCTTCCCTCATCCTATGTTTAACTCGGACACCAGCCTTTTTCTGTTTCAAATCCTCCCCTTCAGCTGCGAATCCTGTGATGAGTTTGACTCTCGCTCACTTCTCTTTCCTAGCTGTTTGGATCTGCATTGTGCGTCATCACCAACTCCGGGACTGGGGCGTCAAAACGTGGCAAAACCAGCTAATTCTGTGGTCGGGGATCCTCTGTGCCCTGGGTACCTCCATAGTAGGCAACTTCCAGGTGAGATGCACTGGGAGGCAACTTGAGGGCGGGCGGGGGGGTGGGGGGGGCGGTGTCTACCGCGGCAAACTGGACTACATTTCCCTAGGTTTTCTGCGGCTTCTGGTGGCTTTCTGTGTACTCGGCCTGCAAGGCTTTCTGGGATTTGTAGTTCTCGCGACTCTTGCACTATAGGAGGCTTTATGGAGTGTCCCGTATGTATTAGGCTGTGTGTTCAGAACCTTGTGGAACCCTCGGAGGTTGGGAGATTTTTATTGCAGCCACCATTATCTGCCTCATTTCGTCATGAAATTATTGCAGTGTGGTCCAATGATTGAGTCTTACCAGAATCTCCACCGAATTCTATTCAGTTGCCATTGGCGGTACCCTAGAGCAATCTGGCTTATCTGTGGGTGGTCAGAAACGATCAGAGATTCACAGATTTTAGTTCTGGCATTCATGAAGATCTGTAGATTAACTTTAGAACGAATGAATGGGCAAAGGATAGGAAAAACCTCACTGGTTTGTTACTGTATTTTATGTTCTGTCTCTGCTGTCCAGTCTCTTGCTGAAAGATGAGGAGGTGCCGGGTGGGTGAGACCACAGGATATTCGGACTGCCTCCACGGTCATTTTCTTAATTTATTTGCTTGCTCATTTGTTCCTATGTCTCTCAACCTACGACTGTGTTACCGTTATTATATTCCTTTCTTAAGGACTTTTTAAACTCAATATGTATTGGAGGATAGCTTTGAATTCCCCTAGACCTCCTGCCTCCACCTCCTGAGTTCTGGGATTACAGGTGAGCCCCACTCTTGTTTTATGGGGCACTGGGAACCAAACCCAGGCAAGCACTGTGTGAACTGAGCTGCCTTCTCAGTTCCTAATATTATTATTGTGCCTTTCCAAGGGATGTCTTTAGACCTTTCTCCAGTCTTCATCTCTCTGACCTTATTTGAGACAATCTGATTATGTATCTATGTTGAATTTGAATTTGGATTTCTCTTGTGTCTGTCTCCACTGTGCTGGCAGTGTAGGACAATGCCACTACCCTGATCTTTCATGAATTTTTTTTTAAAAAAACAAGGTTTGTTTCTAGCTGAGGCAGTCCTGGAACTTACTATATAGCCAAGACTGGCTTTGAACTCATTTTCCTGCTTCAGCTGACGGTGTGTGCTATCATATTAAAAAAAAAAAAAAAAAAAAAAAAAAGACCGGGCATGGGGCTACACAGAGAAAGCCTGTCTTGAACCTCCCTCCCCCCAAAAAAGACCTAAGCCAAGCATGATGGCACACACCTTTAATCCCAGCATATATATATATATATATATATATATATATATATATATGTGTGTGTGTTTCTGTAAGTCACAAACCATTGTTATAGCTAAGAAAATTTCACCTGTCAAGTATCAAAATCTGGGAGTCATTGAGATGGTTCAGCGTGTGAAGATGCTTGCGACCAAGCCCAATAAGCTGCGTCTGACCCTCAGAACTCACGCGATAGAAGAAGAGAACCTTATTCTCTGACTTCCACACTTGCTCCATGGTGTGATACCACCTTAGCCCCACAAAATAAGCGAAATATTTAAAACAAACAAAAACGCCAAAATTTTGCTGGACATGGTAGCTCAGACCTATTCTGCAGTGCTTGGGAGCTGGAGGATCAGGGGTTCAAGGCCAGCCTGGGCTCTCTAAGACCCTGTCTGTAGGGTGGGACTGTAGCTGGGCAGGGTTACTGCTCTGATGCATGAAATCCTAGGTTTAATCCGGAAGTTGGGGTAGACAAGCAGAAAGACCCTGTCTCAAACAAAACAAACAAAACTCCTAAGACTAATCAACAAAACTTTTCCCTTGGGGGTATGTTTACCTCTCCCCACTTTGAGAATGCAAAATTCATTCTATGCATGTTTCCTGAACATCTGCCGTGTGGGAGGTGCGATTGTTGATACTGAGGCTTGAGGACCTAGCGATGAATTTAAATCCAAACGGCCGAGCCATTTAATAGCAATATTCTCGCTCTTCTGGAGGACCCAGATTTGGTTCCTATCACTTATAATTCCGGTATCACGGAGACCCTCTTTTGGCCTCTGGACATGTGGCATGCACATAAACAACAACGACAATGAAATTTATGATTGCTTTGTTGAGCTAATAAGGGCCAAGGTACCTAATCTCAAAGTTGGTGATAGGATGGCAGATTCTATTTGTGTGTGTGTGTGTGTGTGTGTGTATGTGAGAGAGAGAGAGAGAGAGAGAGAGAGAGAGAGAGAGCAGACAGAGACAGAGACAGAGAGACAGTGACAGAGAGAGAGGAAGGGAGGAGGGGAGAAGAGAGGAGGGGGGGGAAGTACACGCGAGTGTGCTGAGCATGTGGGTGGAGGTCACAGGACAAGTTTCAGGCGTTACTTCTCTGCTTCCTCTGTAGGCCCCTGAAAGCATTTACCAGCTGAGCTATTCCCCTGGTCCTGAGTTTTGCACTTTCAACTATAACCGTTGGACTGGTTCAAAATCTTCTCTTCCTATCAGTCTCCTGCTGTTGCCATAATTTTATTCTCAGTTTTCCTCCCTTTCCCCAGGAGAAGAACCAGAAGCCCACACACCTGGCAGGGGCCTTTCTGGCCTTCATTCTGGGCAACCTGTACTTCTGGCTGCAGCTCTTTCTGTCCTGGTGGATGAAAGGCCTGCCCCAGCCTGGGCCCCACTGGATTAAGCCTCTACGCCTGAGCCTCTGCAGCCTTTCCACCATCCTCATCGTGGCCAGTATCCTTCCTAGGGGTGAGGACTGGTCAAAGACGCTTCTCTTTGGCTTCTACCACAGCGGGTGTCCCTTCACGTGTCTGGGCCTTAGTGTCCATCTAGGATCACAGCTCCCAAGCAAAAAGTGGAAACCAGGCATGGTGGCACCAGCCGGTCATCCTAATGCCAGGGAGGGAGGGTTGTGAGTTCAAGGTCAGCCTAGGTTATGTGGTAGGCCTTTGTTCCAGAAACAAAACAAGTGTAGTGGACAGGGCTGACTGTGAGGTCAGATTGGCTGCTCAGGAACCTCGATTTCTCCATATATTACGTAGGGGAACTTCTGCTGGTTTCCTCACGAATGAAATGCAGGTAGCTGAGGCCGAGGCAAAAGGATCACTGTGAGCACAAAGCAAGCCTGTGTGTGGTAGGCAGTGAGACCTGCCCTGTGAAGATGCAGGTAGTTAACAAGCTGACCTCAGTACGTGAGGAAGAACTAGAACTGTCTGTGAGATGCTTAGATCCACGCCTGACATGGAGCATGTGCAAATAGGCATTAGGAGAAGGTTCTGTTGATAATCGGCTGGGAGGGGCACCAGCCAGGCATGTCGAGTGTCTTTCTGGGTGCTGAAGAGCTGTAGCAGGCTCAGGCAATAGAAGTCTCTTGGACAAGGTGAGAGTCCTGGTGGAGTTAGTCACGGGTTGCAAGATGACTTGTGTGCTTCAAAAGACCAGCTAGTTGCTCAACCACCTTTTCCCAACTAGAGTGTTCACTAGTAACCCAACATGGCCTAGATGGGAAGGAGTATTTGCTCTGGCATAATCAGGAATGTTACTAATAAAGCCAGTGTGTGTGTGTGTGTGTG
>NC_034608.1:1654671-1663780 GCF_900095145.1 Mus pahari | reverse complement strand
ATGGTACAAAGGGCTCCAGATCAGTTAATACATTGGTAATAAAGAGAGAGAGAGAGAGAGAGAGAGAGAGAGAGAGAGAGAGAGAATATGTAATGCCAGCTATGCACTCCAGGGTGGCTTCAAATTCACTGTGTAGCTAAGATGCAAAGATGACCTGGGACTTTGCTCTTCCTTGTAATTACTAGGATTCTAGGTGTGGGGCACCACCCCTTGGTTTTTCCCCAGGTTCTGAGGGCTAAATCCAAGGCTTTTCACATTAGGCAAGCCCTTTACCAATCGAGCTATGTTCTCCAGCCTCATCTCACCCTTTGTAAACATTTATTTGGTATGTGCCTATGAATGTATATGTATTGGTGCTCCTGTGCCACAACGTTGAGGGTTTTTTTTTGTTTTTTTTTGTTTTGTTTTTTGCCATGTGACTTCTTGGTGATTTTTCTACCCTGTGATTATAGGCTTAGTGGCAAGCACCCTCACATGCTGAACCATCTTGCCTGCCCCAGCCCTTGGCTTCTTTCTTTTTTTTAGGTTTGTTATTTTATTTGGTGGGTATAAATATTTTGCCAGTATTGCACATATGCACCGTGTGTCTGGTGCCCACGGAGGTCAGAAGAAGGTGTTGGATCCCCTGCAACTAGAGTTATGAATGGTTGTGAGTCAACATGTGGGTGCTGGTAATCAAACCCAAGTTCTGTCTCTCTGGTTTTTGTTTTGTTTTGTTTTGTTTTTTGTTTTTTTGAGACAGGGTTTTTCTGTGTAGCCCTGGCTGTCTGAAACTCACTGTGAAGACCATGCCAGTGTGCATAAGCATTGAAACATCCCTCTGGGGTTTGCCTGCCACTTTTAATTATTTATTATATGTGTGTACACTGTAGCTGTCTTCAGACACTCCAGAAGAGGGCATCAGATTTTTGTTATGGATAGTTGTGAGCCACCATGTGGTTGCTGGGATTTGAACTCAGGACCTTTGGAAGAGCAGTTGGTGCTCTTAACCGCTGAGCCATCTCACCAGCCCCCTTAAGATGCTTTTAAATCCATAAATGGAACCAGATTTGGGGAACAGTTGTAATGCTAGCACCAGGACTGCTGAGGCAGGAGGATAGTTTCTGTGCCAGGAAGAAGCTAAAGATACAGCTCAGTGGTAGAGAGCTTGTCTAGGAAAGGTGCTGGGTTCAATATCTAGACCCCTTCCAAAAAACTGTGTATTTGCAAGTAACTTTAGTAAAATTTTTAGAGAAGAATAACTTAAAGACGGATGAGAAAAGTACATAAAACAACAACAATAAAAAAACCTGGTCTACAGAGTGAGTTCCAGGACAGCCAGGGCTACACAGAGAAACCCTGTCTCGAAAAACAAACAACAAAACAAGACAAAACATGCATAGAAGGGAAGGGTGGCTGTGCGTGCAGGTAAATAAATGTACTGAGTTAGATCCCCTAGTGGTGGAAGGAGAAAAAGACTCCCTTGGGCTGTCCTCTCATCTCCACATAGTTCACACATAAGGAAAAGACGTGTAAGTTGATAGAAAATGATGGTGGAGGTAAGGGAAGGGGATTGGTGAGGTTCCAGCAGGAAAAAAACAAAACAACAAAACCATCGTCCCTTCTGGGCTGGACCTCTGAAGGTAAGTAAGCTAAGGAGAAAACTTGTTTTCTTCTTCTTTTTTCCCCCTTGGAGATAGAACCTCACACGGGAACGCTGGCTGGCCTGGAACACTGTGTAGATTCAGACTCACAGAAATCAGAGACCCACCCGCCTCTTCACGAGGTCCCACCACCAGCAAAAGGTTTATGTTTTAAGGAGTGAGGGACCCTGGCTGACGCAGCAGGAGGTGATGGGGAGAGCAGACGGAGGGTGACCACGTGCTTCAGGGACTGGGGAATTCCCAAGTGTCAACTTATTTCCAAGGGGAGAGTGGGGTAACTTAGAAAGAGGAACATGTTTAGGCCAGGGAGATTCTTTTCTGTTAAGGAGCTCATGTGGAGGAGGCTATGGGTCACGAAATAGGGAGGAACTTATAAATAGCCCAAGGCAGGGGGCTGGGGACGTAGCTCAGTTGGTAGGATGCTTGCCCGCCCTCTGTGCACAGGGCTCTGGGTTCATTCCCCAGTACTGAATAAACAGGTTGAGGTGCCAGATGCCCAGAACTCCAACATTAGGGAGAGGGACACAGGATTGGAATTCCAAGGTCAGTGTCAGGTACATACTGCCTGGGCTATATGACAGCCTGTCTCAAAATAAACCCCAACAAAGGGGAAAAGGGTAGCCACACAGCAATGTATGCAGAGGGAGCAGAAATGGAGTAGAAATGGTACTTTCCTTGGAAGAGTCATTCTGGGATCAGCAAGGATCCAGAATGGAAAACGGGTTTGGAGTTCTCCAGCGCTAATCGGAGTCGTGAGAGAGGACAGAGGCACAGATGGAGAGGGAGCAAGGTTTGGAGGGTAAGGGGATAACAACCACAATTCCTTTGAAGGGATGTGGGTGTGAAGTGTGACTAGACATGCCGGGAGAGGAAAGCAGCTCACGGGACCAAAGATGCACTGATCCCAGCCCGAAGCGTCAGAGCATCTGAGGTGGGCTGCTGGGGCTTTAGCATGTGCCGTGTGACCCTTGACTCTGGTGTGAAGTGATTGTCCTGCACGCCCTAAATATGCGTTCTGCCTCGGCTATCTGCGAGTGGGTAGTGGCCATGTTGCTCTTTATGCTATTCGGCTTCCTTGCCGTGGACTTCTCCAGCCTGCGTGGCTGCGCCCTGCACTTACATCCCCGGCTGGACTCCAGCCTCCCACAAGCTCCCTCTGGGTCTCCAAATATACAGATGGCACAGGTGCTCTGACCAGACCCCTCGCTACCGATAGAGGAAGAAAGATGGGGCCAACTCAGGCTCACTCAACAATACACTGGAGGCTGATGTGGAAGTTCTGACGGACGCACAGCAAAGTGGACTTGTGCTCACTGCTTAGACAGGCAGTATTTTGGTACCCACCTCTCCCTGTGATCAGAAGCACCCCAGGAATTGAGAGGCGAAGGCCAGCCAGCTGTCCCTGATCAAGGCTATTTATTTTTGTTGTTGTTGTTGTTGCCGCCGGCGGAATCAGACACAGACGCAGGCAGGATCACGCGAAACCAGAATTCCTTCCGGGAGAGCAAATCCGTACAGAAGGTCATAGGGGAGGGGGAGAAGGACCTGGTGGGGAGCAGGGGGCTAGGATGGGGTGTGGGGGTTGGGGATGACACACAGACAGAGGGCCCTGTCCGGATCTGCTAAGCCACCCCCATCCCTCCCCTACCCCACCCGCAGAGATTGATCAATAAATAAAATAATAAATTAATTAATAAATAAATAAAAACAGCTCCCACCCCTTTTTTGCCCTAAACCTCCCCCCCATTGGGTATGGCCCCTGGAGCCCTATCCCTGCAGGGCAAGGCCTAGTTTTGTGTCCCCCCTCCCAACATACTCCTTGGGCCTTATATACAGATTCACAGTAGGGGGGCAGGGAAGGGGGTGGAGGGGGCTCCCCTCCTTCCCTGGCCCCCTGGGGTCAGGGTAGAGGGGTTCCATTGGTGGCCAGGAGCTTCTTGTCCTTAGGGGGTCCTCGGCGGGGAGAGCTACTCAGATCAGGGTCAGAGCGGCCTGGTGGGGGCTGCAGGCTTCGGGGTGGGGTCCCAGCAGGCCGGGTCTGGGCTCCGTTCTTCTCATCTGCAAAGGAGGAAGTGATTTTGCATGGGCAGGCAAGCTGTTGAACCCAGGTTGAGGCTCCTGTTTGTTGGTTGCAGCGGCACCAAAAAAACCAAACTTGGGCTGGTGAGATGGTTCAGCAGAGCTTGTCACCAAGCCTGATGACCTGAATTCAATCCCTGGGACCCACACAGATGGAGACAGAGAGAAGTGACTCCCACAAGCTAGTTGTTCTCTGACACGTGCACCACGGTGCTCACCCCAAATACACAAACAAATGTAATATCAGCAATAACCATCCTAACAGAGGTTATTATGTCCGCCATTTGTGGGACTTCAAATCTCCGAGACAGCGGCCACAGAAAAGCGTGCTCATTCCCACATGGGGCCCATAGGCGCGCTCTACCTTCAAAACACCTGCCCAGTTTGTCTGAGCGGGCCAGCTCGCCGCAAGAAATTCTTGGCTCCACTGGGCGTGGTGACGCATGCCACCATACTCCCAGCACTCGGGAGGCAGAGGCAGGCAGATTTCTGAGTTCGAGGCCAGCCTGGTCTACAAAGTGAGTTCCAAGACAGCCAGGGCTANACAGAGAAACCCTGTCTCGAAAAACCAAAAAAAAAAAAAAAAAAGAAAAAGAAAAATTCTCGGCTCTCTGGGGCAACCATAAGGCTGTAATACCCTTTATCTACAACTAGGTAATTCTATGGGAATGAGGCTCGAAGTATTGCGAGTTGTTCGGTGTGTGTCTCGGACCCTTCTGGATCTGCTGACCTGAAGGCCACACTACATATGCATGTGGTAGCACGTGTGTCCACACAAGCTTATGTGTACAAGCAGGTCAGCATCAGAACTCTCTCTATAGACCAAGCTGCCTTCAAACTCAGAGATCCACCTGCCTCTGCTTTCACAAGACTGGGATTAAAGGCCATCAGGGTAGGCTCATCTTTTTTTCTTTTTTTTGGTTTTTCCAGACAGGGTTTCTCTGTGTAGCCCTGGCTGTCCTGGAACTCACTCTTAGACCAGGCTGGCCTCGAACTCAGAAATCCGCCTGCCTCTCAAGTGTCATCTTATTTCTTAAGATTACATTTCTTTCTTTCTTCTCTCTCTCTCTCTCTCTCTCTCTCTCTCTCTCTCTCTCTCTCTCTCTCCTATGTATTTATTTTGTGTGGGGACACATAAGTGCCATGGCATACAAGTGGAGGTCAGAGGGGTTTGGGGTAGTTGGTTCTTTCATGGAACCTGGAACTTACCAGAGTTTTTTAGTCGGGTTAGAGGTTCTTCTGTCTCCATTTGCCCAGAGCTGGGATTACGGGGCTACACTGCAGTGGGTGGCTTCTCTTTTTCCTGGAGCTGAGAGTAGAGCCTTGCCTTGCTAGGTAAGTTATCTACCACTGAGCTAAGGCCCCAGCCTCTGGGCTTTTTCACACAGCTCTGGGGAAGAACTTCTCAGGTTGTCATGCATGGTACTGACTAAGCCATTTCATCGCCCCTGAAGTTGTTTGTTTGTTTGTTTGCTTGTAGGCGTTATTTATTTTATGAGTGGTTTCCTGCAGGCATGTTCACCATGTACATGCCTGGGGTCCACAGAGTTCAGAAGAGAACGTCAGGGCTCCTGGAATTGGAGTTCTGAATATTTATGAGCAATTGTGTGGGTGCTGGGACCCTCTGTAAGAGCAGCAAGTGTTCTTAACCACTGGGCCATCTGTCTGGCCCGCCGACACCCACTCTATTTTTTATTTTATTTTTACTGTTGTTTTTGAGACAGGATCTCATATAACAGGCCAGGCTGGCCTTGTAGCCATCACTTTGTAGCAGGGGATGACCTTAAATACCTGATCCTCCTGCCTCAGCCTCCCAAGTGACTGGTTAACAGGATCTGGAGTCATTGTGGGAGCGAGGCTCTGAGATGTTTGTAAAGGACGGTCTGGACTAGGATAATGCAGATGCAAAAAATGACTTGCCCTACTGTGAGCAGAACCGCTCCAGGGGCTGGGCTCCTGAACTGAGTAAAAAGGAGGGAGAGAGAGAGAGAGAGAGAGAGAGAGAGAGAGAGAGAGAGAGAGAGAGAGAGAGAGAGAGCTGGGTCCCAGCATTCATTACTCTCTGTATCCTAAATGCAGACGATGTGACCAGCTGCCTCCGGCTCCTGCCAGCCATCATTTCCTCTTCCTTCTCTGAGTGTGTGTATGTGTGTGCGTGCGTGCACACGCGTGTGGTGTATGTGTTAGGGCTCCAGTGTGGAGCTCAGAGAACATCTTGCAGGAATGCGTTTTCCCTCTCATCTGTGGGTCATGGGAACTTAACTCAGGTTGTCAGGTTCGGTGGCAAGCACCTTCAAGTGCTAAGCCCTCTTGCCAGTCCCCACTTCCTGAAGTTGCTTTTGTAAGGCATTCTGTTGCAGCAACCAGTGGGTTAACCAATCCTCCTGGGCACAGGGCTTTTTCAGCATCCCGGGTCCCCACCCACATGATGTCAATAACAACTTCCTGCCCTGCAAGAGAGACAATCAAATCAGAGTCTCCACACACTGCCAAGTGTTCCTCAGGGAGGCTGTGATAGGCTGAATAACGGCATCCCCACAGATGTTCACACAAAGCTGGGAACCTGTGTAGACGCTGAGACCACGTGTTGTGATTCAGGATAATCCCTGTGGGTGGGGAGACTACCTTGGATTATCTGGGCAGACCCAGTTTAGTCACCCAAGTCCTTAAATGAACCAGCAATGTCAGGGGCAGAAGTGTTATTGTTCTGGAGGAAGTGGCCACAGGTTAAGGTAGGACCTGCACAGCAGGAGAGGACGGCTCTCAGGAAGGCATCCTGAAGGCGCCCTGGGTGCCTGACCTTCTGCACAGCAGGCTGAAACATCTGTATTGTTTCAGGGACCATCTCTGAGGTCACTTACTAATGGCAGTCATACGTGGAGGACCCAAAGTCAAGACTAGCCCTGCCAAGAGTCAGGCCACTAGTGTCCTCTGGTGGCTGCTGTATTCACTGCTCGATTCCCTTTGCCTGATCCCTTCTACAGGGAACCGAGACAGAGAGGAACGCTAGGAGGGTCTCACTAGACTCTTGAGCGCCTAGCATACCCCTCTCTGGTATCCTACAGTGGAGACTGCTTGCCTAAGCAAACCTTTTAGTCACACAGAATTGTCATCTTTGTAGCTCTGACTGCTATGGCAGACACTTCTACTACAGGTTATATGTGGTGTCCCCCATAATTCACATGCTGGAACCATCACACCTAAATCCATAGGGCCTCTGAGATTAGTGCCCTGAAATTATAAAAGACCCCAGTGAAAGCCAGACTGGTAGTACACGCTTGTAAGCCTAGCAGCTGGGACAGAGGCAGGAGGACCAGGAGTTCAAAGTCATGTTAACTACATTCCAAGCTTAAGGCCAGTCTGAGATATATGAGACCAAGTCCGGGGAAAAAACCCAAAATACAAATTACTCCCTTGCTGTTCCACCATGTTAGAGACACTGAGGCCCTCTGAGGATGAGGAAATGATCTGTAGGCAGACACAAAAATCTTTCTTGCTGCCTTGACCTTGGCCTTCCAGTCTCTGAACACAAATTCCTGGGTTCCATGGCTAGGAGCCCTGGCTGCTCTTGCAGAGGTCAGCGTTCCACCCTCAGATCACAACCATCTGTAACTCGAGATGTGATGCCTTCTTCTGGTCTCCACATGCACCAAGCATGTACACGGTGCACAGACATACATGCAGGCAAAACTGCATATACATAAAATAGATAATACTATCTTTTTTTCTTATTTATTTATGTATTTATTTATTTGCCTTTTGTTTTTGAGACAGGGATTCTCCAGGTAGCCTTGGCTGTCCTGGAACTCACGCTGTAGACCAGGCTGGCTTCAAACTCAGAGATGCACCTGCTCCTTTGTCCTAAGTGCTAGGATTTAAGGCATGTGTCAGCATTGCCCAACTGCAATTTTGAAAAAAATAATTTAAAATTTTTTTTATTTTTTTTATTATTTTTGAGACAAGGTCCCACGAATATCTGTCTGGCCTTGAATTTGATATTTATAGCTAGGGACGACTTTGAATTCCTGATCCTCCTGACTCTACCTCGGAAGTACTGGGTGACATTTACAGCAGCTGTGTAATGCTACTTCTAGTTTATGTGGTGTGAGGATTGAACCCAGAACATGGTGCATGCTGGGAAAGAGCTCTATATTGAGCTACTGCCTCAGCCCCGCTTGTTGCTTTTAGATAGTTTTATAAAGTGGCCAAAATGGCCTGGAACTAGTCCCTCAGGATAGCAATCTCCCTGCCTCAGTTTCCTGAATGCTTGGACTACAGCATGCATGCATTTCCATACTCAGTTTCCTATTGCTTAAAAAGCCACCCAGTTCACTTGTATGGTGGTGACACACCTCTTTAATCCCAGCATTTGGGAGGGAGAGGCAAGCAGATCTCTGTGAGTTCAAAGCCCATCTGGTCTACAGAGAAAGTTCCAGGACAGCCAGGATTCCACAAAGAAAACCTGTCTCAAACAAACCAAAACAAATCCAAACAGCCGCCCAGTTCAAGTTTATTGCATTTCTTTTTTTCTCCTAGGGATTGAATCCAGACCCTTCTCATTGCTAGGCAAACAGTCTACCTCTGAACTAACCTCTGGTTAGTTTATGTTGTTCTCTTATGGACACCTGAATGAATAATAAACACTTCCCTGAGGCCTGGCCTCTGCTCTGACCCCTGGATGCCAGCCAGATGAGAGCTGTGCTCTTCAGTGCCAGTGGCATTTGGGTCCTGCAGAGAGGGCCACCAATCTGTCCTATCTCCCCTGGCTTTAGCCCCTAGTTCCAGGCACACTGGGATGACTGATCACTCTCCCACAGGGCAGATCTGGCTCCAGAGCTCTGTGGCACCATTGCTTCCAATGTGGGGGCCACTGTCGTGTTAGGGCTTTCAGGTAGCTGAGAAATTCTTTTCTTGGACTCCAGCCTCTTGGGGGAAATCTATTCCCAACAGTGCAGGGGAGACCTCAGCAAGACACTGGCCAAAAGTCCAAGAAGTGAGCCAGCTTAAGAGAAGCAGAGCGACACCTGAGATGGCACCCTGGATGTGTGCCCACCACACATCTGTCACCTACCTGCCAGGGCCTGCACGGAGGGCTGGTCGTGAGTACTCAGCAACTGTGCCTGGATGGTCTCTACCACACGTTTGAACCGACGGCTGGGACCTGAGGGAAGATGGGCAAACAGGAACACGGTGACTGAGAGCTGGGGCACTCAAGGTTAACCCTTTCAGGGTTAATTTTCCTGACTCTGTTAGGACCTGCACCAATAACTGGTTCCCCAGAGGGCTCTCTCTCTCTATCTTGCACTCACGGATCACTGTTACGCCCAGATATCTCCGTTTGATTATAACACTAGGTGTTGGTGTCTATTTAAAATAGGTGTTGGGGG